>NC_133209.1:29394073-29456573 GCF_958299795.1 Porites lutea | reverse complement strand
AACATCGATACTACATTTTTTAAAGGCTGTTTAGACATTTGATAGTCGAAAATATCACGTTTCAAGTTGACTTTGTAACCAGGCTTTCTTACTTAGCATCCCGGCATTCTCTGGAACCTAGACCCCTTCAAGTGTTCATTCTTTTTTTTTTTGCCCGACTGACCGACCCACCATCACAAGAGACAGGGCAATGGGAAACGAAACATTTTATTGGGATGGCCTAAGGAGCAAGAAGAGATGGCTATATTGTAGGGTAGCAAAACCTTGAATATACTACTCCTCTAACCTCTTCTAATAATCTTATCCTGTTGATCACCTGGCAACAAGGCTGTTTTCTTTTTACAAAATTCATCATAACATGCTAAAAAATTTCCCAAGTGCATGACATCCTTAGCACTAAGCAGAGTTTTCTTCAGTTTAAGAACAATTTTTACCGTTTGAAAGATATTCTTCAAAAAGCAATCAACAGCCAACAGGGGTTTTTTTGTGCAACTTTTCCATCTTTTTGCTTTCATAATTTGGCTTATTCATTTATGCTAATCATTTGAAATCTTCCATTCACTTTCTGAGGCTCTGCACTGGGATGTCATGCTTTCTGCAATGTCATTATTTGTCCAATAATCTTATACAATGCAAAACACGTTACTCCTCATTTTGGTTAGTAATAGCCGGTTATGAAAACGTAGCAGGTAAACTTGAGCCAATAAGAAACTGAGAATTATTTTGAATGAATAGTAATGGCTTTTTTGAGGTTAGAGCATACTAAAAAATGCCAGGTTACCAATGCAAACATAACCTTGTACATTTTGGTTTCAAAGACAAATGCTTTTGGGACAAAAAATTAACAAGGTTGCGACCCTTAGGTTTGTCAAAACGTACATGTTAAAAAATCTAAGTTAAACAAGCCTTTAATGAAATATTTAACGGTAAGTTACCTTCAAATGGTGTGTCGGGAGGCCCTGATATTTCGCCTCGTAATCTTGTATATGTGTTATCGATCAGCTCAACTTTACATTTGAACATCTACAAAGAGGAAAGCTTAGTTGAAATGATTTTCCTTTACTCTCAACAAAACATAAGCAAGCGTTCAGTTTGAGAAGCAGCAATACTTATTTCGAATGACGAGTATAAAACCCATTCTTAGTAAGCTAAATTAAGCTTAAATAGATGTGGGAAAACAAGTTTACATTATTGCAAGTTAGCATTGCCAAAGAAACAAGAAAATTCACCTACCTCGCCGTTTGCAGAAGCACCAATTATCTCTTTAAATTCTCTCTGAACCCTTTTAATAGCAATATTAGACATTCTAGAGTTTTCCCAACTGGTGCAAAGACAGAAAATCACAAACAGTACATCAGTAAACTCCTCACTGCACGAGTTACAGGAAGTACACTGGGAAATTTGGGAAGTAACACGCATGCGAAGTACTGTAGTTATGAACCAGGCCTACGCGTGAGGCATATCTACTTCCGGGAAAAGTCCGGGAATTTTTTGAGCCGTTGTGGGGCTTTTCGACTTTCAGTTTCATTGACACCCAGTTTTCATGTGTCGGGAAAGCCCCGAAAAGGACTTGCATTTCACTGTTTCCTGACCGACCCGAAGTTCCCAATTCCCCCGATTGGTCCTCAACCACCTCAACGATATCGACCATTTGACTTTGAGCGGGGGTATAGTGATTTCACAAAAAAATATCCTGCAGACGATTTCGAGCGAAAAAAAATCTTGCAAGGAATACTTGCCATACAATGGCTTTGTGTGTCAGGAGAAAAACCGGGGGATAAAATTCTCTCACCAGGGGTTTGGGGAAAAAAATTCTTACACAAACCAAATCCCCCACCCCCACCCCCACCCACTCCACGTTAAAGTCAAATGGTCGGCCTCTTAAAATAGGAGATACGATCCACGATTTCGAGTTTTCCGTCAGCAAAACATTACACGAGAAACAAGTACACCCGATTGTCAGGGAGTAAAAATAACTTTCAGTATTCTAAAAGGGGGTATTGAAAATATATTTTTAGTGAATCTTGCTGTTCTATTTTTAGTCTTATTTGTTGCATTCATGATTTATAATGAGAATGACCAGTACGCCAAGAAAGTGGCCTTCAATTTGCGGGAATTAAAGTTTGTGAAAGGGCTACTTTTTGCGATTAGACTAGCCTACCCTAAGACGTCCTTTGGGGTTCGTTTGTCGAGAAATGAATGCGTGACAAAGGAACCCCAAAAGACGTCTGCGGGGAGGCTAATTTTAGACATTTTTCTTTCAGAGAGGTGTATAGTAAACATAACACCAATGAGTTCATCAACTCATTCTATCATGGGTGTTTAGCAGGCAGATAGACTACGAGCAGTCTCTCTTTTTTCTTGGTCCGTCCAGCAAAACGCCCGAGACACGTAAATGACCACGCGCGTGACTGAAGGCGCGAGTGCCACGCTCGCACGCGCGTGCACTCCCCTTACTAAATCTGAAGAAAAAGAGAGAATGCTCGCAGTCTTGCAGGCAGAGATTTTTCATGAGCGGTTTCCGGTTGCTGTCAACGCTCGTGGCATCGGCTAACCTGAGATCACGCCCAATTTTAGCAGCTTCCATGCATGCATTCTCTCTAACGTGCTGATCTCAGATTAGGCATCAGCCTGCGCACGCGAGAAAAAGTCCTCTGGTAGCCAGGGAACTGGTGCGGGTCTGGCAGTCTTGCCGGCTGGTAATCGAGCCTATTTTTGAACAATCTTGTACGCCTGTACATCAACAACAACAACATTTTGTTAATTTTAGTAGGTGACCTCAATTAGAGGTATATATCAGACCGCAAACATTTTATTTACACTTAAATAACGTTGTTTATGTCACATGGTAGAAGACCCCCAAATTAGTGAGCAGACTCGCTCCCATTGTTTTTTCCATTTTTTTGTCAGTTACTGACCCTGATCATATCTGAGGCATCTGAGGGCCCCGTTTTACAGAATTTAAATCTCCACTTCATAAAAAAGTTTCGCAAGTTCAAACGGCTAAGTCTGTCTGTGGCCTTATGAGAGTGTCCGGCAAAAGAGCTTCGACAGTGTTACGATTTTACAAGGCTTACAACAGGTCGCGAGGGCTATTAAAGATGGGGGAGGGTTAATGTGTTTACGACTGGATAAGAAATTTGAGTCAAAAGTATTGAGGGGTAAACAAAATACGACATTTTTGCTTTTTTTAATTAATGGCGTCGGGAGAACCGTAAGAAGTCCGGCAGCTCATTGCCTTGTTTTTCAATAACAGATTTCAGTATCACGACTTAGGATGTTCAGAAGTGAAACGGCAATTCTTTCATAGCAATGCAAATATCCGCTTAGGGGGTTGTGAACGAATTAAGAATTAAAGAAAACGCCGTCGTGCTGTAGGGGAGTTTCCCTTTTTACAATGGAACTCCCCATTTGGGAGATCGAATAAAGCTTGAACCACCCCTAAATCTCGTCTACATCTGGGTTAATTAATTCCAATTTTTAGACGAAAGTCTGAGCCCCTTCAAATTGAAGTTCCCCACCCAGTTGAGAAGCCACAGACCGCGCTAACTATGTCTACAGAACTTCAAGAACTTTCTTCAATTTGGCACTTATTTTACAGCCTTCAAGTTTCCAACTCAAAGCGCAAAAGTCAGTTTCTTCTAAAACCGTTCGTTTCTCGCTTCCATTCTGCACTGCCAAACTAAAGCAGTAGTACAAGTATCGTTCAGAGAATGCAGCCACTGCAATGAACGAATCCAAGTCGAATGTGCGCACAGACTTGTCGATATCTAACAGATCAAGAATAGAATTTACTTGCTCTGTGTTGATGGACTGTGCGTATAAATCACGAAGAGCACCCAAAATCTCTCTTCTTGTGATATTCCCATCCCTATCCCGGTCATTTTTAGTAAAGTAATGACGAAATAGTGTTCTGCGGCGATTGTTAACGCGACAGAACCTAGCCACATACTGTAAAGGAGAAAGCTGCTCAAGAACACGCATGTCCATTGGCAGTTCAAATCTGCAACTCTGTCGAGAGAACGAGTGAGGGCCTTGTAACCATGCTTTTCCGCTGTCCGATTTAACTCGCTTGTTCTCGTCCTCTTCAAGGTTGCCCATGATCTTAAGCGCTTCAACAGATGCTGCACGGGGCCCAGTCCCGCTCTGCGAGGCGGAAGATGAACTGCGCGAAAACTTACTGTTTTGATCGCGCATAACGAGATACTAAATGCGACACTTGCTATAAAATCGAAGATCGGTGGTTTAGTTTTCGTCACTTAGGTCTTGTTTACATCATACCATTGTCATATTAAAAAATTAAAAAGCCACTTTCATCGATGTAAACCTGAGTCAGGACGCCGAATCCCTTTTTGGTCGGAAAAGGGAATTATTCCGTGGCGGTGCGACCATCAAATACAACTGCAACAAAGAGCTAGCGCAGCTTAGAAACCGTGTAAATACAATCACATCAATACAAAACGAAGCTTTGACTGTCGCTTTCCGTTAAATACGTTCTTCTTTCTGCCAGCAAATCCCGAATATCTCTTCTTTTCCTCAGCAAGAAAAACCTGAAACAGATAGAAATTTTGTGAGCATGCAATTCGGCTTCACATACAACAAGTTTTGTTCTAGGAGAAAAGAAAGCTATCTTTTCAAAATTAATCGCTCTCGATAAACGCATCTCCTCTAATTTCTACTTACCTTCGACATAACAAAATGACTCAATAATGCAGTCGATGGTTCTCATTTCTTTCCATCGCAGAGGACGGGAAAAGCAGATGTTTGTTTTGAGAAAAAATTTCTTGTTATTTTCTACAGAAGGCACTTAGTAACAACAAGTTGATCTTCAAGCTTCTTTACAATGAGTTCCTCTTCAAAATGACATGTGCTTTTTAATTCCACCAATGTACACAAGGAACAATGTATTTGCATTTCTAGATATTAAAACGTCCATAACGTGTTAATTTTTCTGTAACTAATGATTCGCTTTAGACAGAGTTACTTTTATATGTGATATTTTTATTATGTGCTATGGCAGTGGTTTTTAAAAAAAAAAGTAAGCTCTCCGAGATCATGAAGTTCATAAAGATGTTTCCAAAAATATTATCCTAAAGTTGAAGCCAAGTTAGAAACAAGGTAATGTTTGTTTAATTGAAAAAGAAAAGTTCTGTTAATCTGAATTGCAAATTAGTGACGATTGTACGAATGTTGTGAAGTTTTTAATTAATGATTATATCAAACCAGCTTAGGGGCGGACCATTTGACTTTTGGGGGCGAGTATGGGTGATTTCAGAAAAAATATCCTGCAGATTGATTTCGAGGTAAAAAAAATCTTGCAAGGAAATACCCGACATTCAGTGGCTCTGTATGTCAGGGAAAAGAAAATTCTGTCACTAGAGGTTTGAGGGGAAAAAAACACGCAAACCAAATCACCCATACCTCCCCCCCCCCCCCCCCCCCCCCATCACAGTCAAATGGTCGGCCCCTTATGCCGGTAAAAGCTTGCCCTCACTCTATAAACGATAACTTTTAATAATCAAGGATTTGACTTTGAATAATGACTTTTTAGCTGCAAAATTTGACGTGGATTAACTAGAATTAATGTGTCCGTTCAATAGGATCGATTACGATGAAAACAAAATTGAAAAACTATAATGAATGACGATTTCAATGGCCGTCAAGGACAAACTCGACATCCGAACTTGACGTGTAAGGCCCAGGTCAAGACGCCGAACTTTTCATGAGTACATGAAAAGTTCGGCGTCTGAATGTCAATTTCAATGGAAGGGCTTTGATTCAACCGCCGAACTTTTCAAGTCGCGGTGCATAAATTATCATCAAGTATTTCGCAAGTGAGTTTTACCGAAATGAGCATTTTTCTCCTTTTAAATTTTGTTCGGCTGGAATTAAGGTCGGCATCTAAATCAATTCAGCCGATCTAAATAATTTGGGTCGGCATTGATTCGAATTAGGTTCGGGTAATGGAAAGTTCGGCGTCTGAACTGGGCCTAAGAGTGAAACCCATATATCATCCGTGTTAATAGATAGAGTGTTCAGCATAAGACGCCGGCCACAGATCTATCAAATACAGCTTATAGCCCAAATGATATTCAGTAAAAACGGGCTTTCTATGGAAAGGCGTCAAAAAGATGAATAATGACTACTAAGAATATAAGAACAAAATTTTCATTCTCTCTTCCAAGAAATTAATGGATTTTTCACAAGGGGGAGATATAGCCAATATACACATTTGAGTGATTCCGTTTAACTAATGAAGTCGAAATTAACTACAGCTAGAGAATCGATATTGGTCAGCCCAGTGTGGCCAATCTTTAGATTTTTTTCTTTTGAGAAGAATTTGCAATTGAAGGGCCCTTAGAAGAGAAGAATTTGCATTCGGAGGGCCCTTAAACCTGTTCCCGTAGCATTTGAAACGCACGCCTCGTTTTCCGTCCAATCCGAAGGTGTGACTTTCAAATTCATCTTGAACTGGTTCGATAAAGGTAGTGTTCCTCTACCGAAGGGCGCACCCGAATTCCCCCCTCCCCCTTCCCGTTCGAATGACTGCACCAATGGCTAATACACTTCAGTGCAGTTCCCGTAAAAAAGACCGGGAGACCCGAAAAGGGGGGGAGGGGGGAGGCGATGGTCACGTGAGCTCTACCACCAAGTCCTCGCTCCTACACTTGAGCAAGCAAGGGGAGTGTTGAAAGGGGTTCGGACTCTTCTACCCACCAGACTGGAGGATTTTTAAAGTACTTAACTACTTTGTGACTAAGGTGATAAAAATCCTTGAGTCGCACGCAAAGACGACTTTCTTTTCGCACTTTACAAAGGGAAATAACGTTGCACATACTGTGCACTGTAACAGTGATCAGGGACTCTTGTTCAAATTGACGAAATCTGACGAAATTATTTCTTCCTCACTAAACAACCCCAGACACATGTTTTAAATTTTTTTTTCTTTATGAGTAGAATCTCAACTCCTGCCATGCTAAAGCGTGCTAGTCGGACTACCTTACCAAAAATGTTTCCGGTACCAACCCTGGCAAGTCTAGCATGTACGTGAATCCTGTGAGCTCGCTATTTACTCAGGGGGGAGGGGATGGGGGTAAAGGTAGCTCTAATTCCCTCCCTCACTCTCCAGTCCCTGAGTCGAGAGCTTGCTCAGGCTCCTATATTTTATTACTGTATACGGAATAAGAGACGTATGCTTTCAAGCCACTCATGGCGTACAAGCTGGAGCTTTTTCAAAACAAAAAGTAAATGCATGAAAAGACGCATTCGTGGTTCCACACATCAATAGTTTATGTACATTTGTATATATGGTTAAAAGGTTAGTTTTTACAGCTATGTTATAAATAATCATCTTCCTTCCCTACTGCAAAATAGTAATTTATATCATAAATGTATAATAACGATACACTATTTTTTAAATAAAACAAACTATGCTCTACTCTTATCATTTAGTGATCCACAGGAAAATTTCACACAAAATTAAATTTCAAACTCAACCGAAGTTTTAAGCCACATGAATGACTAAAGGTAAGATCATTCGTATATAAGGCTATGATCTGTACTTAATAGCGCGACAGTTTCCTTTCTTATTTTCCAGTTATTTTCCACTAGAAACTCGAAACTATGATCAGTCTTAACAAGCGTTTTTTAAGACGCCGGTTTCGACGCAGGTTCTACAGATAACCGTGATATAACCGTACCAAATCGCAAAACTGCGCTGCCATCCTTAACCTGATACGGAGATTCAACAAGTCCTTGGAAATAAATAAGAAAAACTACAACCATAATTGGAGTTCATTCATCTTCAATGCAAGTAAAAAATTACAACCCTTTCACGATCCTTCACTCCGAGGGTTCGCTACCTTTTCGAAGTTCTGGATTTTAAGAACGCGGACAAAATCTTACTGTGTGACCATTCAAATGAAAGCTCCGGAGCAGAAATTTCCTGTGGTGAAGTTTATATTGTAATAAAAGGTGGTTTTAACTTTGATTCTGTGGATGAAACCCCTAGATGTGACCATTCAGATGATAGGCACTTAGTAGTAATTTCCAGTGATACTATTTGTTATGCCGTAGAACTTAGTTCTAACTTTTGAGTATATGGATGTAATCCTATGATGTGACCAAATGAAACCTCTTTACCTGTATTTTTGCACTGTATCATTTGTTTCTAGTATTTTACAACAACGAATGATTACTTTAACCACCTCCGGGAATGAAAAAGATACCCTAATACTAAAGCAGTGCTCAAAAGTCCGGACGTGATCAAAATATTCTAATCGGCCGGCAGCTCTGAAGCTTACGCGGCTTGCAGTAAAGAGAAAAGACTCGGCAGCAGCGTTGTGGTCGCTAAAAATACGAGAGAACAAAAATAAGCCGCTTCGCGCACGCACTGTCACCAAGCTAAGGGGGCTTAGGCAACGACGACGGCGGACGGCAACGAGAACGACAAAAAGGCAAACGGGTTGGATAAAAAAAAACTTTGCACGTGCATCACGCTGTTTTGTACCTTTCTTTGCCTTTGCCGTCGTTGCACAACCACAACGTGAAACTGCCTAATTTCTCGTTTTGTGGAGAGCGTGAAACACAAGACAAAGATTTTCTATTTTTTTTTTTTTAACTTAGATACAGTCCTTTGGAATTCAACTATAGAAAAATTCACCAACGTAATTGACAAATTAAACGACATGAAATAAGAGCGATGAATTTTGAGACAGCGTGAATTCACCGTCGTCGTCGTTGCTTAAGCTCTCTAATAACGCGGGCTAACATCTCTGCTAAGGACAAAGACTCACTTGAACTCACTGTTAAGAGTCAGGCTGTAAGCTGTTTCCCGATAATGTCAGCTTATAATAACTTTTTTTAGGGATTTATGCACAAAACCAACTTACTGAAATGGCAAATTAACACTGAGCGCGAAACTTTTTAATGAAATAAAAAAAAAACAGCGACGACATAGATCACTGAAAAACTATCTATAGTCACTTTTAGTCACCATTCGTCTGAAGCCGAAGTCCGACGGATGTCTTCGTTTTCTTGACCCTGGCGGTGGTATAAGCATGAACTTGGTGCTTTTCCGAGTGCTTGTTCCATTCCTGTTTGCCATGATCTTCCTTAACGTGCCTTCATATTTGAGCGCAATGAAATAGTTCCTGTTTTCAAATGCGAAAAAGTCTCCCTGTAGCTGGACGTTAAACGTGGATCCTTTCTCGTCGGGTTGGGTCTAAAGAAAAGAAAACAGTTATTCTTAGTAAAATAGTGAGCTTTAGATAAGAGGACGACAAAGCCTTATTGTACTTTTGAGTCACCAAAAAAGTTGACACTGTTATCTTTATAAAAGGAGGTTAAGCCTTCTTCCGATCGCAAAATGATAAAACTTCTACCATTTGATAACTTGTTTCTGATCAGCACTGCGACATTCTCGCTAAAACTCGTAGTAGCATGGATAACGACGACGAATGACGACGGCTATCACGTTTTCCCGCTAAAATGACGCTGCTTCACGCGCGAGCAATACGCAGTGTTGAGAAAATCTCGTTCTCGAAGTCGCTCTCATCCTAGAATCTAAGGGTCGATAGTTCAAACGAAGTCTAACCTAAGCCGCGGTTTAACAAGTCTTTGGACCTCAAGATCTCTTCCTTAGTGGGTTACTTTAAGAAGTAAATACTTTTCTTGTCTACTCTGTATGCTTTTATAAAACTGTTCACAATAAATGGCGTTTAGACAGAATCGTTGGGCAAATTGAAAATGGCTTCGAGCGCGGTTTTGTTAAACACTGGCTAAACTACATTTAAATAACTGGCCCTAAAGGTCTCTCTGACTATGAAAGTAGTTGCTCTAAATACACTAGGGTATGCTAAATCCACTCCAGGCTACGTTTATTTCACACGGCACTGGATGAATTATCGACCAGCTAAAAAATTTTGTGGCCTTATAAAGTCGAGAAAATGTTCTATTTTTGTGATTGATTCCTATTTAAAAGTTAGTGCATTTACAGCAGTTAAAAGGGATGTAAAGTTCTAAACAAGGCATGCGAAAGGGGTACCATTTGTCAATAGAAGGTATAAGAAAGGGGTACTTTTTTTCGTGAAAAATGGTATTTAAAGGGGTAAGGGGTTGGACCTCGGTGCAGAGCCTCCCCGTATAAACATTTCTTTAGTACCCCACCGGGAACCTCAGGCTGCCACTTGAGTTCCATTTAATAGAACTCAGAGCCCAGTTGTTCGAAGGTCGATTAGCGCTATCCCGGGGTTAAATTTTAATCTGGCTTTCGTTTTATTTTGTTCGAAAGTATTTTCTCGGATAATGTACTGTATTCTTTTTAGAGCATGCAATCATCAAATTGTAGACAAAATGAATTAAACTTAATTTGCTTCTCAAGCTTTCATTTCTGAAATCAAATTTCGCACTAATCCTGGGTTAACTTAACCCTGCTTTGAACAGCCCGGCCCAGATTAGAGTGCCAAACAGAATACGAAAAATGCAAAATATATTTGGATCGGCTCAGATCCTTAATTAAGTAATGGGTGGAAACAATAATCTTATTTAACAACACGGAAAAAAGGGATTTCCAGAAGTTTCCTCTCACTTACAAATTTACTGACTTAATATAAATGGCCTGCTTATTAGTCAGGGGCGTTCCCGACTAGGGTCAGTTTCGTAAAATACAGACAAATGCACTTCAAAATTATTGATTAATTCTAGAACTCAATTCAAGACTTAAGGTTTACGGATTAGCGGTTGGACTTGAAGTGCATATCGATTTAAGATTCAGGGCTCGATAGCTGAAAGACCGACAAGCGCGCGCTAATACAGGATTAAAAGTTTTAGTGCTTAATATAAATCCATTTACCTTACTATTTATCATTAAGAGTAGAATTTTGTTTTTTCTTAAGTGGATCTGGGAGTTAAAGTCCAACAACATTTTGTAAACGCACGGTAAAACGGACGAAAAAACATGCAACTTGTCTTGCAACATTCCTGCAAAACGAATTGAATAGCGATGTTGCGCGTTTTACCACCCACATCAAACCTTTCTTGCAACACACTGATCAAGTTGTTAACAGGTTTGAACGTGAGTGGTCAAACGCGCAACATCGCTATGCAATTCGTTTTGCAGCAATATTGCAAGACAAGTTGCATGTTTTTGTTGCCTGTTTCACCGAATTAAGATCCAATTACATGTTTCTCGACGAGAAAACTTTGGTTAAAATTTCTCTTAACGCTGGTTTAAACCAAAACAATCTTTCGAGGAACCGGGGTCAGGAAGATTATTTTGATTCTCTTTAGATAAGAGAGATATCCCTAAATGGACAGCTTGTTTGCAGATTAGTGTCGCAATAGGTAACAAACAAACTGCTCTGACCAGTCCCAACAGACGTAGTTAACTAATACTCGAATTGACCCATCAAAACTCGAGGGAAATATGCAGCTGATGTCAAGCGAAGGAGAACGCGTGCTTGATTTTAGTTTTATTTTCGATTGGTCAAAAAGGCGAGGTCACATTTTGTAGCCAATCACAGAGCTTTGCCTTGGAAAACCAAAACAATGGCAAAAATACTTGACTATTCAACCTGCTGAGGGACCACTGAATTAAGAAAAAAATCTGTGGACTAGATGCATACCTGACTAGTGAGAGTACCGTTTGGCTGCATGACGAGATACCGCTGACTCTCGACACCTTTGATGCGCGCCGCACAAGCTCCCGTGGTAACAGTCTCGATATTCAACTTGGCTAAAGTAAAAAAACACATACACACGAAACAACAAGTCAGCACAGAAATAGAACCTACTTAAAGCAAAGTTATTCCTGCGCAGATGCTGATCTAGGGTAATGGCAAAGGTTCCCCCTTTCTTTTACTGAAAGCGAGTCCCGTAAGGCCAAGGTGTCGCGATACTTTGTTTCGGGAAGACCATGCTCAAGAGAATGTTCCTACCGCCCAGCCCCATCTTTAAGGTCTCGATCCGCCACTGGTGCCATGTACCGCTATCCTCGGGGATGGACCGGGTTGCATGTACTCAAAATTCATGGCAAAGGGCAGGGGGTGTATAATATGTCCCTTGAAACCTCAACTGCGATTAGGCTTTTTCAGAGATCGAAGGACCCCGTTTCGCAGGTTAGTGAGGCAGACCGTCTATTTTCCATTTTCATCATCATCATCATACTACATCCTAGGTAGACCAATGTTCTGAACGACTTCAAAGTCGACACCCATGCCTCTTAACCTGCCACCCCGCCACTTTTAGCACTACAGCCTAGTGCCTACGGCCAATCAAAGCGCGCTATACAAAACCAAAGCTTTCATTGAAGTGTTCACTATAAATTAAAACTAGTCCTGTTGGATAACGGGGTAAAAATAGGAGAATTGTTTAACCCTTTAAACCCTTACATCAAAATTTGAATTCTCATTTGTTACCCCTATTCATTTCCTACAGAAGTAGTGGGGAGAAGTTGATAAAACATCAAGCAAATTCGTCTTGTGTGATCATGTCCGTAATTCTCATGACCACCCTGTTTTACAAAGCAATAATATTACAAGGCGAAATTTGATGCTGATCACTCTTAGGTATTAAAGGGTTAAGTCCTCCCTTCATTGATTTTCCTAAGAAACCCCGTAAATGATGCAAATCACTGCCACATTTTAAGACGCAATAATTTAAAAAACGCAGTCTTCTACTCTTCACTCCCTCCCAAAATATTAAATTTAAGAAAGCAAATTATATTAGACAGCAGGACACAGGAAAACAGTCAACGTTATCTCTCAATTGATTTTTATCGGGTAAGATAAAATAAAGTACTGGTACAATCCGACAAGTGTTTACTACTCGATAAAGGTCTTACAATCTACAAAAAAAAGTGCGCTATTCGCGATTTTAAGCCATCGGTAGTACATTGTAATCGCTTGCATCGACCTTTCATTCCAAAACAGACGTATCATTTGATTAGTCGCGGATCTTGGAGAGTTACATTTTTTCCACGCATGTACCTCGTGAGTAGGTACTCAAACTTGAACTTGCAATAAGATCCAATCTGAGTGACGGATATTAACTTAGACATAAAACCATCCTCGAGTTATCTTCACCATTTCCTTATCTGCGTTTAGATAAAACCCTCATTTTGAAGTACTGATTAACATTCAGGATATTCAGGTCACGACATTTTATGAGTTGACGCATGTAACAGGAAGGATCCCGGGGGGTTCTTCCCTCATATTTGTTTGATAGGTACGGGCCACCACGAAGGGGATGGGTTTTACACCGTTTTGGTCTGAAAGCGGGTATAAATAGGCTTGACCTTATTGGTCTAAATTCGGGAATACAGAAGTGTATGAACGTATTTATCTTTTCAATTCCAAATGAATAAGAAACGAAAATAGTGTATAGTAAATTTGAAGCCTCATGTTGTGCATATCGTTTGCGACGAGTTTTTCTGTATCGTTTTATACATGAATCGAACTGAGGCAAGTTACATACGACTGTGGTCGACAGCTTATTGTTTTCTGATTAAAATCTGACCAAGTCTAAAGTACCAATAAGTAATCCAGTGAACCGAGACGAACTTTTTATTTGGAGGAAACAGTTTTAACATTCCCTGACTGTGGTTAAAATCTTGATAATTTATCATCTACAAGTAAGCGATCGCTTTAAGTCTTTTTTTGTAATCAGTTTCCTTGGACAGACCTGTTGTTAAGGCTAAAAGGTATTACTGATAAGCCTACATGCATGTGGGTAAGTGTTTCTCAATATTGTGGCAATACGAAATACCCAAATCCAATTAGAAAATCACGTAAGCACGTGCCAATCGATATTTTATAGCCTTGAATACTTTTCGATTACTAAAAGCGTGTTGTTGTAAACAGGACCTTTGATCTCTCCCGTCATTTTTGGCTGTCCTATTTTGTATCTCGTTAAGGAGAAAATGCAAACTGGTAGATTTGTTTGAAGTAAGAAAACAGCGTCTCCACATACTATTTTTAATTGATATCCTTGGAAGTGATACTTGAATATTGGGCTCAGAATCGCTTTAATCCAATTTTAATATTTACCCTAGCGGTTATTCTTTCGGATCATTCTTTAAAAGTTGCGGTTTAAGGACCGACATTTCGGTGGTACCTCCCGGGTAACAAAGATAGCGCTACTTTAAAACTAAACAAAGTAGAATCTACATGTGATAAGATTCGTATTCACAGTCTAACATAGGGTTGTCAACAGGAAAAACAATTGACTTTTAACTGACCTTTGTGGGAAAACAACTTTCAATGCGTGCCTCCCCAGATAGCAATTGGTATTGTAATCTAATAGTTGTCTTTAAGTTAAAAGGATAAAATGTAAAGCTAAGTAAATACTTGGTTAAATCTCATTTCTTGACGGAAGTGAGCTCTAAGACGTAAATTCCTCCTCGGTGCAATATGCGTCATTAGCTGACGAAATTGTTTGCTTGTAACCAACATTGACAAAACTCAATAACAAAGACACCGAGACTTAAGGAACATTGCAGTTGATGCGGAAAGCTGACAAATATCTGTTTGTTTTCACAGCTTAAAGCTTGTTAATGATCTATTAAAGACGTGGACTGACTTTTCAACTGTTTTTTTTCTTTACAGTGAAAGCTGTAATGGTATATTCTATTCATCACCTTTGGTTCTCGGGACGGAAAACAAACCAGGTCTTCCGCGTGAAAAAAGAACAACACGCGTAAATTAGCTTCGTAAGGGAGCTCTTGTTTCCATTTGACAATTTCTTGCTGAGTGGGAAGAGACCACCCGCTGGGAGTCCCGCTGTGAGTCCCGCTGGGAGACCCGCTGAGATTCTTGCGTATGAACTTCAATGCTGGGTTTGCTTTCATTTCAAACTTGATGCCGTTTAGTGTTGCTCAACGTTAAACATATAAACACGATAAAAGCATACTGAAGCATGAAAAAAAAGAAAGGAAAAAATAAACAGAAACACAAAGTATTTCCTAATAACCGTGCTTATGAGATTAATACAATCCATGTAAGAAACTTAAGCACAAAAAACCATGCGTTTCGTTTCACGAAAAAAAATTTTCAGAAAACACTCGCGTTCTTGAATTCTGTTTTGCGCTTCAAAGTCAGTAATTATTCACTTGAATAAAAAAGTTGATGGACCGAAGAAAAATCAATGTGCAAAGCATCACATATTACTTGAGGAAAGTGTAGATTACATCGGAAAGGAAGGGCTCTTACCGTATTTATTAAACTGTAAAGTTCCATTGATCTTGCCATCAGGAAGAATCTGCAGATACATTTGGGCGCGCATAGACCACAGCGAGATGGGTAGCCGCGGACTGGGAGGTAGTGTCGGTCGTACACGGTTTTTGCAGAAGGAAGCCTTCACAGACCCTGCGCTTCTGGATGGGGCAGAGTTATCAGTTGAATCCACGTTGCCACTGAACTTGTGTCGATTTGCCAGGGGCAGTGATAATTTTGACAAAATGAAAACGATCGCAGCGAGAAGACGCCACGCGTTGGAGTAAGACATGATTTCTTTACAGCGAGAGGATCTGAAGAGAATGAGATGAAGTGAAGAATTAACCCTGTTATATGCACAACTCTACACAACTCCAATATCAAAGGAATGTGTGTTTCTCGGCAGCAGCAACGTGCATTTAAAAATTGATGATATTTGACTGTTAAGCCGAGAACGAGGGAAAAGACACAATTTTACACGTTGTAAACTGAGAGCACATACCTGGGTATAACGTATCAAAAAAGTTATAGAATCGGTGTCACCAAGATCTGTGCGATCCTTCAGCTTGAACTCACGACCAAAAAATTATACGAGGACGTGTTGAAGTACCTTTACAAGAACATGCAAATCACATTCACAGTCACTTTAAAGTGTAAAGTTTTCAAAAGTCTCTTGACAGCTCGACGTGACAAATGATCTTTCAATCGCGTTTTTTTAGCACACCATATTTACTGACGGTATACTTGTTGTTCCGTCGTACGTCCAGGGGGAATGTAAGTGATACGAGCTTTCCAAGCAGAATATATACGTTCTTAGGGACTTCTTGAGGAAGATATACAACAAGGGCTTAAAAAACCGCAGCGGTAGTCGCTTCCGTTTGGAAAACATTAAGATCAGCTTCATTGTTTTGTATGAATGAGATTGGCTTGCCCGCTGTAGCGTATTGTGGACTGGGTAGCATAGATAATTGGGCGCTTTTCACACCCTAGCAGGCTATGAATCATGCTATTGACACCTACAAGAACGCATTCCAGCCCCTAACGATCTCCTGTTCTAAAGGAAAGGTACAATCAGAAGGCAACGAGGAGGCGGAGTGCCTATTGCTAATGACTACACAGGAAATTCTAACAGACAATCACAACAATCTAATCACGGGAATAAGGTAACAAGAACTAGAAAATCTAAACAATGGATTAACAAGTAGGCGGAGAAATAAAGCATCGAGTGAAAGATTTTTAGAGTCCGCAGCGGTGTTATAAACAGTAACTGGCTTTGCATTGAAACATCGTGAAAATTTTTAGATTCGTTCCAGTTATGTTCATCGAACGGCCCGCAACCCATAAATTAGTGTCCTGAATTTCTTTCATCAACTCTGACTGTAGTCACCAGTCTTTATCATCGATAACGCAAGTAAACTCAAAGAAGACAAAATAACTTTACAGGGAGGTGAATATTTGAGTGCTGTTGTGTTCAAAACATACGTCTGTTATCATTAGCGTATCACTCAAGAAATCGAATATTAGAACACCGTTTAACCGTTCGATTCAGCGTACGAGTAGAAGCTAAGATATCCTTGCTACGTGCCTACAAAATCGCCTTCCAGGATATTCAGGATATTCTTATGGTTGAGGTGTTACAATTTCAACAAAGAGTAGTTAAATTTATTTGGAACAGGATTTATTTAACAAGCGGGCGCAGCAGTGTTGATAGCTAATTAAATTTGCAAAACGTATTCATACTTACCACAAAACCAGAGAGGAAGGAAAATCAGCATCAAAACGATGCGAGGCACCTAAAGCTTCCTTCCGTGAGTTAATCAACAGGAATTGTTTAAACGTAATCAAGCGTCAACTCTGATTGTGATGATTATATTGAGGGCCTCAGCACGCTATTAAACCACGTTGTGTGAAACGCGTCACTTTCACGTTAGGCCCTACACTTTTGTATTTACAACGAAAGTTATTTTACTTGACAGGAAAAGAACTTGTTCCTGTGTATCTGTCTCGTTAATTTTTTTCAAGTTAACAAAACTAGTTCGCATCAATACACTGTCTGTCACAATACTTCGCGGAGAAACTTGCTCGATCGATGTTCGCGTACATGAGACTAAAATATAAATTTAAAGGTCAAAACAAAGCGTTCCACGATAAACTATAAAACAATATGTTAAAAGTTTTAGAAGAAACCACACCCAGTATTTCAAATCTTAAGTCGAGAACGCCGAGCTATAACGGCGGTCTTTTGTCAAGCCATAAAAAAGGAAAAGACTTAATCATAGTAAACTCATTCATTGAACAACACAAGATTAGAATGTTCCAATATGGGTGAGATTTTCACTTTTTTCATCGTGAAACTAAAGGCTCCTGCGACTGAAGACAAGTAGAGGTAGATTTCCGGAAAGTTATTTCACTGATAAGTAAATGAGTTCGTCCTCTGATCACTTCTTCTAAAGCACAAAGAGAGATTTGAATCTGTAATATTTTACGCGGTATTTTAGTCTAAGTTTTTAAAGTTCTGCATTTTATCCTTTCTTTTTCTCCATTTTTTACTGTCAGTGATAAATGTTCACTTATGTCGTAGCCAAGATAAAAAAAATTTATATTTCTACTTATTACTTTTACCAGTGCAAAACATTTTCTGACGCACATACTAGAGATCACTTTTTGAAAGACGCGGAGTCGGGTTTGACCAGGTACCGATAGTTTTCCATGCATCGACACGAAAATTCACTTATCCCAAAGCAAAAGTCTATTATTCTTGCAAGGACTTTCCTTTTGGACGAAAATACGAGGCTTTTAATCAGCAGTTAAGTTGCATCATTAGCAGTGCAAATCAACTGATGAATTTGTTACATTAGAGCCATTTATACGAGTAAAAATAAGACCTGTCTTACTTAAGACGCGTCTTATTTTTCCTCGTATAAATGGCTCTATTGTCTAAAACGAATCATACCAACGAGATAGCCGGAGAAAACATGCCTACGCTAGGTGACTCGTTCAACTTGCCGAGAAAAAAGGCCCGTCTAAAAAACGTCGTTGTATAAAGAGACTTTGTTTCCTTTCTTGTACTCAGCACGGAATGAAAAGGACCTTGATTCTAAGCTTCTTTTCAAACAACAATCGCGGCCGTTAGACAAAAAAACCCGTGTAATCAATAACTAAAACGTGTATGCAATTGAATAGCCATAATTACTGACTGTGAGCAGTGTAGTGACAGGTAAAGGAAAGGAAGCTGTTAAGATTGTATATCGGGCTGTGTTCTTGTAACATAAAAAGAGTTTACAAGTTTCACCCATATAGCATACACAATCAAACATCCTCTAAAATACACCTATCTATTACGTTGTTCAGAAAGCCACAAAACGTCTTGTTGTAGTCCTCCCCCTGCCCCTTTTTTTTAAATTGGGAGTAACACAGAGCAAGTGAAATCCGCTATGCACTGCAAAGAAAATTATCTCCTGTGCGCCACTTCTCCTCGTAGGAGGCGAATACCCGCATACATTATATCATTTCAGTTAGTTCTTACTGTTGTTATTATTATTATTATTATTATTATTATTATTATTATTATTATTATTATTATTATTATTATTATTATTATTATTATTATTATTATTATTATTATTATTATTATTATTATTAATTCTTACTTTCATGTGTAATACCTGTAAACTAGGTGGTGGTATGTCCGTATATACACAATAAACTTGACTTGACTTGACTTCGCTTGCCTAGTTCAACTTTTTGCTTTTGAGATTTCATCAATTTTGACGACTTAACGATTACATTTCACTTAAATGATGAAAGTTTGAACCTCCCATTTTAATAGTTTACAAGGTGTATGTTGTGGTTCAACTTCATCTCTGTTTAAAATCTATTTTTCTTTGTGTTTGGGAAAGGTAATTCAAGATAATGAGTTTGAAACAAAGGAAAATAAATTTAAACCAACTATAAGGATTAACTACAACATAGACGTGCAACCACAAGTAACCGAAACTCCAAATATGAACCGTCGGCACTCTTGCGTAACCTTTGAAAAGGAAATTAATTGTTTCTTAAACCTAAAAATATGAAAGAGTTTTAAATAAAAATCGGCTTACCAAACTTGAGCTTTATATTTCGTTTTTCTTGTGTAGTCTCTAAGCCGATTTATGACTATTTTAAGTATTTTACCGGCCCAAACCTGTTTCAGAGGCCGGTTACACTAAAACCCATAAAATGGCGATGAAATGGCACAGGGACATCACAAGAAACAGGATAATTAGCTAAATTTCTTTCATATGTTTAGGATGTAGAAACAATCGTTTGTTCCTTTACTTGTGATGTTATGTGTAGTTCAGTGCTAACTTTTAAGCCAAAGGACAAAATATTTTGGCGGGACGATTAAAAAGACCTCTTATTTTCTTAGCAGTAGTTGGGTTTTAAGTTCTTGTGATTTCTTAAACTCTAGGATTAGAACAGATGACACTAACCCCGCATTAATCAATGAAGCCGCTCGAAACCGCTAAGATTCCGGTTGCTCTTCAGCTTGAACCTATTCCCACTTTCAACAGAGACATGCAAAATGTTCATTTATTTTTAAATTCTGCAGAATTGAATACCCCAAAATGGTGAATGTATACTTCAACCAATAAAACAACAACTGATTTCTTGAATTCTCCAAAACTTTGGTAAATCAAATTGAGACCCAAAATAGACATCTTAGCTTGAAACTTGTTTTTCGGTATTTAACTGCATTTCTATTTCAAAGATCTTTGTGATAAAGATGTAATTTTCAAATTTAATCTGAATGACCCATTGGGATAGAACAAAAAAGACTGAAATCAACGGAAATTTAAAAAATATATTTAAAAACTTTCTACGTCGGTGAAAAAATTGAGGGAAAGTGGGATGTCGAAAACGACTTCGGCTACGTCAATCGGTCCAATAAAAATATGTCGGAAACGACCTCAGTTACGTCAATCGGACTGATAAAAATAAATATTTCAGTCTATAACAATCACGGAACATTTTATAGGACTTCTCTAGTGTTGATATACAACATGTGTATACAAAATCTATTGGTTTCCAGCCACACTACATCCTCTGCGGGATGTTTACGGTTTTTTAGTAGCGTGTCAGTTGTTTTGATTATTGCTCAGTAAAAATCGCGGTAGGTTTTTTGATATTAATTCTTACAGTATAAAACAAGCACAGCGTGAACATGGTTGTGCGTAATAGCGTGGCGTAAACCGGACCCAACGTAAAGGAACTGGAAGTTTTAGTAGTTTTTGCTTAGATTAAACATCCCACGCTCTTATCTGTTCATCCGCTCGGAAAAGTCGCAAACTCCTACGCAGCCAATCACCTTAAGGAGCAGTTTACGAGACCGTTACAGTACGAAACACGGAGGGAGATTTTTACCGCGATGAGGATGTAGAAAAAGCATAAGTTGTTTCAAGCGAATTTTGTTTTTTGAGAATTACGTTTTTTGAGAATTTTGTCAATCAGGAAAGACCAGGATCAAAATAGAAAAGGGAAAAAAATGAAGCGACTACTAATAAAAGTGCACGCTTCCTGAAAGTGATATTGTAAATATTTCTTTAAAATCCTTGTGAACAAAAAAAAATGTCCTTCTCATTATCCCTTAGGATTAATGAAACCGGCCCTTATAAGAATGGCAACTGATATTACTACAAAAAAGTAGTTCTTTTTGGCTTTCATGGTTTTACCTGAGCTTACAGATCAGAAATACACGTACCTTGTACGACATACTACACACTGACTGACTTGGCGCGACACTGACTTCTCGTCAGTAGTTTTCATTTGAACGAGCACAACACTGGATTTAATTCACAGACTCAAAAGAAAAGTAACAAACACCTTTTGCAGCATTATAAACAGCACCACAGTAAAGTACTGCTCAGCGGCTTTCCTTTGAATAGTCACAGTTAAGGATTTCATCCATAGACTTGAAAGTTAGAACCACTTTGTAGATCATAATAAACTGTACCACGGGAAAGAACTCCTCAGTAGCATTCATTTCAATGGTCACACTTTAGAATTTCATCCAAAGACTCAAGGTTAGAACCAAATTATACAGCATAGCAATCAGTACCACAGGAAAGTACTAGTCAGTAGTTTTCTCTTTGAAATTAAAATTCGGAATGTAGGACTATAAGTTGGAACCTACTAGGACAGCATGACAAAACACCACAACAGGAGAGAAGTGAAGCCCAGTTTAAATCAACTTGTACGGCACAATAAAGAAAACCTCAGGAAAATCGCGGTTAAGTTAGGTTTCATGCAGTCAATGGCCACACTTAAGGATTTCGCCCACAGACCTAAAATGTAGAACCACCATGTACAGCATAATAAACAATAACACAGAAAAGAAAAGCTCAGTAGCTTTCATTTGATTTCTCACACTTGAGCGATTTCGGTCATGCACAGAATCAAAAGTTAAGAATCGTTCATACTACCTAAAAGGAACAAGAGGAATAAGTTTAAGAGTTGAAATTTGAGTTCAGTTTAAGGTTATGTTCACAGTATACTGGCCGGCACGACAACCATAACGGATAGGGTTTCTGTTCACACATGAGAACGGAGATTTTGGCGCGATTTCTGTAACGGAGCGCCGATCTCTAAAGTGGAGAGTCAAATATCGGATAGGTGTTCAAACGATACTGGATCGCGTTTTTGTGGGCACGAAAAGCTTTTCGGTAGAGTGTTAATATATCCCTAAATGGCGTAGATTGGATTACACTCAGTGCTTTTCTCATTTCAAAACACGGAGATAAACCATTAACGAACTACAATGCTCCTGGTGGTATACAGAATACGCACTTTTTAATTAGTTTTAAACTGACTATAGGCGTTACATTTCGTTACGAAACACATAACTGTACAAATGTACATAATACAATTCTCTCATTGTCTATACACTGTATACATGTATATATGTAAGGTTTCCGTATTCTTCAAATATTGAAATAATTGTGGATAGTCCATGCAAACTGATCGTACTAAAAAGTTAAACTACTCGCCGGCCAGACGGGTAAAACGTTAAAAAGGAAAATTCATATTAATTTTAAGAATAATTGTTGCACACAGATTGCACTCCGGCAAGCCGGGTGAACCAAATCAGAAAAATTCTATATCAAAAAATGATTCATGAAATAACTTATTTTGGGGTTTGTCCAGCCAAAAAGTAAAAAACTTGGGTTAATTCTAAATTAAAAGATTTAATTTAAGAACAACTTTTACAGCCGGAAAGCCGGATAATTTAAATTCTACTGATCACGAGTTTTAAGAAGAACTTACGGTGACCCGAGAAAACACTCTTGGTAACAGACGAGAAGGTCTCTGGTCACCTCGCCATTATATCATCTCGCCACCAGGAATAGAACTTAGCTTAGCACTTTTTTGAACCTCCACGGAAATTTCTTAACTGTTATTTTATTTTCATATTTCAAAGAACTGACTAGTGGTTGTGCACGTTCCTGCCAGTTTCTTAATCTCTCAAAAGTCAAAGTTCACATTCATAGAACCTATGCAGGTATTATTACTATATGCATTATCAAGAGCAAACGACGTTCGACGCAAGATTCGTCAATTAGGATCGACAGATTTGTATTTTGGTCGATTTTTAATTCAAATAAGCTTGACGAAAAAGTAAAAATCTTAGGTAAGTAATCGTAGGTATTAAAACTGTGTCAATTATTTCAGAGTTATTCGGTGGTGGCAAGTCGACTTCTTGGTGGCGAGATGACCATAAACCGACGAGAAATTGCCAAGTTAAAGAATAACTTTTACCAGACCAGGGTGTGGCTCAGTATAACTATGGAAAGCAAGGATAAAAGAAGAAGGCATTAGTAAAAAGCTATTAAAAAGGAAGTTAATTTGTTTACGGGTGATATATTTCTTTAAAACGTTTGTTTGGTTTCTTGTAAATCAATGTCAAAGCATATCTCGTATTTCTAAAGCCCGTTTCAGAAGCGGAGCTTTTCGTGAACCGGACGTAATTTGAATTAAGGCCGAACGCCCATAAATTTAGAACTGATACATGTTGGCTAAACATAACAAAGTTACCAAACATGGTAAAATCACTTACGCATTAGGTTCGGCACATGAAAAGTTCCGCGTCTGTATCAAAGCTGTTCCGAAGTCAAAAGATCCGGCTCAGTCAGGTGGCAACAAGGACTGATCCACCCCAAATCAAAACACTAAGGGATTTAGGCCATTGAAGCTCAAGGAAAAATTCGACCCAAGAAATAATAAGCTTAAGGAATAATGCGACCTATGACAAAAAAAAAAATTCAACATCTGAAATGGGCACAATGCGCTTTCCTGTGCATGTTGACGCAACGGATTTCACTGAGAGAATCAACAACATACTGTACAGGTTACATGTTTGATCAAGAGTGAAGTGAAACTAATTATCTCGCAAGTAAACGAAAAACAGGTAGAACTGAAAACGTTTTTTAAGCCGCAACGAACTTTCGGATAGTTATCTTTCATATGAAGTTAGGACAGCGTTTAGTACGTCAAGTTCCAAGCATGGCGTGACGAACTTCTCCAAAAAAAAATTCTAATGAGATAAATTGAATTAACAGATTTATTGCAAACCTTAATATAATTTAAGATGTTTTACTTTTGAGCATTTGTTATATCCAATACTTCCACTTAGAATTGTTTCTATTGTTATCTTGCTATTTCTACCTCTTCTATAGTTTGGTACTCTGTCTGTAGTCTTTGACGCTTTTGCAGACCATCCTTGTGGCATTTCTCTTTACTTTCTGTTGTGTTTGTATGTCATTGTATTCTTGTAAGTTGTAATCAGGTTGTAATAAATACGCCTCATGCAGATTACAGAGCGCGCGAACGAAGTATCCACCAGGGCTCATAATGATAAATACGACAACAGCCGGTCTATAAAACATGTTTACTTACTTGTATTTATTTTTCTTAAGGTATTCCAAGATGGCAGGCTTTATCCGAGCTTTTCCACCACGACTGTTATTTCCTCGTCCAGTTATCACAGAAATTGCCTTACAGCCTTTTTCTGAAACAACAAAAAAAACTATCTTTTTTCCCACACCTTTAAATTCCAAGGCGGAACTTTTGGGAAACACGACTTGACCTCGATAGTGATCTGATAAGCAAAGCGATTATTTCCAATCAAAGGTTTGTGAATGAAAAACTTGTGTCTGGCAAGCCTCCAAGTCCTTATATACAGTTATACGCCCCTTATACCTTCACCCACGCTTAACACGCTTAACGAGTGTCTTTGGGTCCGCATGTTTCAAAACAGCTGCTCCACAAAATGTCACTGAACACACGTAACACAAACGAGTATCGAACTAGGACTGTACAATAAGTGTCAAAAAATCAACCAAAGCGGTCCCTTCGGGTATTTTCTGTTTAAGGTCATCCTAACCATTTCATACTTGAAACGTCATCATTCCGTGGGATGCCTGTGGCACTCCCACGGTAAAAATCCGGTTCGGTTGTACCCAACTTTGCAAAGCCAGCCAATACGATTGCCTAAAATCTTTATCGATTAGCTCTTCTTCCAAGCCGACCAATCAGATTGTACAAAATCTGTATCGATTTTTAATCGATTTGCTTCCTCTGAAGAACGTTGAAATCAGAACGTTCCTTGCCAAATGTGTCACGCTAGAGTTTTCCCACTCGTGCTTTAGGATCGCTTGTTAACCAGCGAAATCCTTCGGGATACTGACAAGTCACGAAAGGCGACCTAAACCAAATTATTTCTTTCCTTCATGATTCTTTTTTGTTTAGGTCTAGCAAGCGGATGTTTTGTTCTGTTTTGTTCCATTAACCTAAAACTACAATGTCTATTTCTCTTTGAAAAAGTTACCTGTGGCAACTTACTACCAAGATATGATGTATCTTTATACATATAGTTCCTGTTCAGGTTAATCAGAGAGCATTATGCGCATGTTCTCCATTACTTGTTTCCGTTAACATTCCAATTTAAGTTACACGGGTAAACCTTGTTTTGATGCAAAATATCTTCTTTTTCTTATCCAAATCGTGCTATGAAAATAACTACATAGCGATAGATCAAAACAAGATCAACTCCATCCTTGCGACCACTGACAACTATATATTTAGCTTGCGTAGCAGGTGTCGAAAGGGGTAGGAGATAGCGAGGAAGCAAAAAGAGGATGTCGATTGGGGAGAAATAGTAGCCTGCCACGCAGGCTACTATAAATTCAGTCATAAGCACATTAAACCAACCCATACAGGTAACCTACTCATCGATGCTCATAACATGACACATCTTTCCGGTTTCCCTAATTTTTCCAAATTCAGATAGAACGCCATTATTCTTCCATAGACCAACGCATCCCACGGAAACGACTTTAGGCGTCTTGTTATCCAACGATTCCTTGCGGTCTCTGTTTTTAACAAATCGAGGTTTTTATGGTATACCGACAGCATAATTCAGCTGTTAAGTACTTTCCTATTTATACGCGCGAGCTACTAGGATGCTCCCTCGCGATTTCGCTTAGCTGCGGGGGCAAAAATCAGCGTTTGGTTTTTAATTTCAGTACCTTTCCTTTCACTCAACATGTTTTCCAGAGCTTCTACGGCTTCTGTAACGTGTAGGCCATGCAAATCAATGGTGTTCTCGTCCGAATACTTGTTCCTAAAAAGATTTGTATCATTTCAAAATGAGGAAAGCGTTATGGAAATTGTAAGCGATGTGAAGTTCGTTAAAACTTGTGACCAGGAAAGTGCAAATGCAATCATAGAGTAACGAAGGGAAAACCAGTAACACAAAGAGCACGCATGGGAAAACGTCACGCACTTGTATAGTAAGCGCCGGAGAACTTCAAGTACAGAACATAGAAAACGTGGCAAAATGTTATGTTAGGCAACGGAAAAAGACACGAATGGCGATATGTGAAAATGCTTAAACTGATTCGAAATCATGAGCTGAATCCTTCCAATGCAGCTCTGCAAACTACCAGAATTATATTGGCGGTTAACAGCCAATAAGAATGAAAAAGAACTCTTGGTTACTCTTACGTTTGTTCCAAGATAAGTGCCGCAGCTCTTGCATTGGCTTCTTTCATTTTCTCTGTGTGCATGTGGCCCTGAAATACAAAGGTGGATTAAAAATAAAAATATAGTCATTAGCTACATTCAGTAAGTGTAAACCGCAAACTCAACTGAGCGAGCAATAACAGAAAACACAAGGCCCCCACCCAAGCCTACGAGTAGCCGCAACCTCCCAACCGACAAAAGAAAAACGGAGACTCGCCTCCTTCGCATAAAATAAAAGTATTTGTGTAAATTGCATAAATTAGGAGTGACGTCACATAACACGATTCGTGCCAGCCTTTCGTAAACGCTCCCTCTCTCCTTTTCTTCCTTTGACGGGAGGGGGGAAGGGTGCGGTTACACGTAGGCTACCCCTACCCCCAAGATTCCTTGGTTGCATAGATTTTTTACCACTTTCCAAATATGCACATGTACCTGTTGAGCATACACCTGGGCCAGTTGTCCTTGTTTCTTGGAGAAAGCCAGAGCGGCTTTCTTGAAACACTCGTCTCTTTGCTTGTAGTGCTGAAAAGCTTCCGCGCGGTAATCCCGATAACTTGGCGCCTCAAGGGTCTGGAACGGGCCTGACTCCGTTTCTGACCGCGAGGAATCTGAAATCAAACATAGCAAGTAAAGGTTTCAAACCAGCACTCATAAACATCAAAATCAGGACTGAAACAAAGATACAGCTTCCTCGAGACAACCCTATTAACTTTTTCTACATCGATATACTACAGAGCACAAAAGTTTTCTCTTGTTTATGAATAGTCTAAGATGACCCGTCACTTCCGAGATCTGGGCAGTGCTTCTGATTGGTGGTGCCTCGTGAGAAATTTGCTTCAACCAATCAGAAGCATTACCTAGATCTGGGTAGTAACACGTTCTCAGAAGGGAATTTCTGCGCTCGTTTCTCAGACGTCATTTCGCGGAGAAACCAGTGGCTGCGTCGCGAAATGTCGGCTGTTTTCTCAGGCTAGTTTACGGACTAACGTTGTTAGGAGAAAACTGATGTTCGTAAGTCTTGGGGCTTAAAGTTTTAAGGAGTGAAATTGTTTAAACCTGAAAAAGACGATTTCTGGGTGGCGTTTATTTTCACTCAAGAGATAAAAAATACCTTTAACATTTTACCTAATTATGTAAGTGAAGGAGGACTCGTACACGTTGTAAGTGATGAAGTCCATTCAGGTAAGAGCTACTACACCCTGAAATTTATAACGTTGAGCACAATTAAATCTAAGTTTTCTTCTTTAGTCAGTGTCACTGTTGGTCTTATTGTGATTCAAACGGACCCTCGTCTATTGTTCTTTTTTACCCCCAGTTCCACCAATTCTGGATAATCGAGCTCGACTGCACCTAATAACTTTTAGTAACATCCAGCTGGTGGTCTGTTATCAATGCTGCGTTCTGATTGGTTGAGCTACTACTAGGCTATATGTTATAGCCCACTAGTAACGAAAAGCGCGAGCTTTTTGGCGGCAAAAAAGGATTAAAGTCTAGCTTTAACTAGCTAAAAGATTTTTTATTCTCGATATTTTTGACCAACTAGTTGGATTTTACTAAAACAATTATTCCCTCTCGCCCGCATGGCCTCTGAGTGAATAGCCCATTCGGCCTTCGGCCTCATGGGCTATTAACTCAGAGCCCATTCAGGCTCGAGGAATAGTTGTTAAATATGATGTTAATTTACACAGCCTACCGTCTGAATATAACCAGCTCCAGTCTTCTTCAGGCTCCTACCAAATTAAAACACACGAATAAAACTGGTGTAAACGGGAAAAATTGGCATAATCACTGGAGGTTTTAGAATCTGGAGACTGTGTGGATTAGAGTTTAGGAGCCTAGACATTATATAAACGACGTTTGTATGGTGTGGGGCACAAACTTGCCCTCCCCCCCCTCCTTCGCAGACCTTACCGAACCTCAGCGAACCTACATTCTATGGGAATGAGGTTGGAATTGGACTCAGGCTTCCCCCCAAAAAATTAGATTGATACAAATCGTCTATTATGAAGACATTTCTTTTTAAATTACGCAATTCCTACTGGAATTGTCTAGTAATTTTCAATTTTCTGATTCAACGTGAAATTTGGAAGCTAAATCGTGAGACCATGAGTTGACTGCTCAGACCGTGAGAGTTGAAAGGTCTGCCCCCCCCCCCCCCCCTCCACCCACCACACAAACGTCTGTAAAGTTTCGCACCTTTACGGAGCTATATCTTCGTTCGCTTAAGACGTATCACTTTCAAACTTGGCAATTTTATTAACTTTCAGGCGTTCTTTCCGGTGGTATCGACAGTGTCAGTGGAGGATCCAGGGCAGGGCCCGGGGGGGGGGGGGGGGGGGCGGTACCCCCCTCCTTATTTTCAGACCAAACTGAGGCCCGAATGGCCGAAAAAAAATTAAGACCACCCCCCTCCCCCCCCCCGCCACCACCACCTCTTATATCAGGGTCTGGATGACCGGACCTGTCCCCCGCCCCTTATCTTAAGATCTGGATCCGCAACTAAGTCTTCCCCTAACTGGTCCATGTCAAAAGTTGAAAAACCCTGGCGTTGAAGGGTGTATTGGGTTTGTCCTTTGTGTAGTTCGAAGTTTCACCCTGGCTTGGCTGATTTTTATTTTCAATATATTTCTCTGAAGACAAGTCACGACGCATTTTTATACCTTTCTTTTCGCCTTCTCTTTATTTCTTAAACCAGGAGCGACTACCGTGTTAGGAATTCCCTCACCGGACAAATTACAAGACGCCTTTACAACTTCTACGGAGGGGCCTAATTCAAATCTATAAAGATAAAAGAACACATCTACTGTTGTTGTTGTTGTTGTAGTAGTTGTTGTTGCCGTTCTGGCTATTGAAAGTTGTCGAGTGGTATTATCAACGCGGGAAACACTTAACCCCCGAAACACGGCGCGGGAAACGTTTGTACTTAGCGCGGGAAAAGATGGCAACCATACAGGCGAGGCGCAGGAAAATGGGCGCAAGAAGTTTAGTTCTGTTTGTTTGTTTGTTTGTTTGTTTACCGCCATTTTCTTTGTTGCTGTGAAAACAAGCCACAACACGAGGAAAATGGAGTCATTATTTCATTCTATTCCAGGCAGGCTCCCTGGATCAAAATGTTTGGAATATATTCTGCTTATTTCAGAATTTTAAGATGGTAGGTCAACCGAACGAAAATTCCTGATTATTCCATGCATTCCTATTTCCAAAATACAGTCATTCGAGCGCACCCGAATTTACCAACCAAGGGCTCTGCAATCACAAAGGTCATTAATTAACCATTTATAACTACAAACTTACTGATTAGCTTGGAATACTTCCTCTAAGGCCGTCGGATCGACACCAGGAAACATTTCAAAAAGTTTCCGCCTCTTCAGGTTGATGGCAATGTCTTGTCCATTCACATCTGCGACCTTACAATAGCAATAAATAAAGAAAAATATATCCGCAACAGTTCTTTTTTCTTTTTCTAGCAGAGAAAAAGGTATAAAAGATATTGTTTCGACTTTCATTCGCTTTAATAGAACGTTTTGGAGCCATATTTGAAAATACAAACTCTCAAAGTAAGCAGTACGGAAACGGTTTCTTGTCTTCTCATCGGCACCGTTTCCTTTTAACGCTGGTCTTGAAGTACCTGGATATCTTCGAGTCGATTCAGGCTTCTGGGAAACTGCCCACCTACCCTTCCCTGAGCCAACATTTTGCCCTTAGGGAGAAGTAAGAGTTAATGTTGGCTTTGGTGAGGAGTAGGTGGGTAGTTTCCCAGAAACCTAAATTTTTCTTCTTCTCAAAAGAAACGCCTAATAGAAAATGACTTTTAAGCAATGCTACGTGTACTTACGTTTGCAGTTCTGCTCAGCTCTAGAGCAAGTTGTTCGTCCATGATCTCCCTCAAGTTACCTGACAGAACAACATAGAGGACAATGGGCATTATAAATACAGTCGATTGAATTTAAGCATAATTGCTGCAATTATTACCTGATTGAAGCTCAGTCCGTAACTGCTGGGGTGGCCGGTGACTGTCCGAAGAAGACTGGATTTCGTTTAAAAAACGTGAACTGGAATCTGCCGGTTTCTTATTTGCTCGCGGTGACTTAACTATGGAAAAAGTGTAGACAATAAAACAGAAATTACGGAAAATGGAGCTATTCGTATATGTAGATAAAAGACGTTTAAAACCTTTTTACTCCCATAGTGAATAAAGGAGTTTATAAAGTGGTCAAACTTTTGAGTTGGTGAACAGAATCCTAACGTGCGACCATTAAAAAGAAACCTATTTGGCAATACTTTCACAAAGTACTATTTGTATTTCTGCATTTTAAAAAAGAAATGTCAATTTTTTGTCAAATCGTGACTAGCCACTTCTTCGACTATCTAAACGGGCACCTCCCTAAAAAGGACACTACTGAGTTGGTCCCTGCCGTACTTAAGTTATTTTCTCTGTTACTATTCTCTTTAGAACAAAAACCTCTCCAAGAAGAGCCGGTCTCAATGAGGTGACTTTTTAAACTAGGAAGGAGTTTAGACTTCCTACGAAACCTCTAGAAAGTTACGAAGCCTCAAGAAAGTTAAAAATATCACCAAAACCATTGAAAATCTTGTATAGCATGAAAGACCAATGCATTACCTTTTTTATCAACTGGAATCCCCTTTCTTTTCTGAAACAAAATACGAAAAATGGGAACCTAAATTATTCTTGTTTCCGCTTTTAACTCTAGTAAGTAAGCAGTTTAGTTTAAGTATCACATGAAATGAACCTGGATGCTCTTCTCCCATCTTTTGTACAACTGTTTCGCTAATGTATTGTCCACGTCTATGATAAGATCTTCAAGGCTCAGATCCTCTGTGAAGCAGGAAAAAGATATCGTTTAAGTTCCTTGCACAGCGGATCTTATCGGGCCATGCAATCCCCACACTAAAAAAAGTGTGAATACAAGAGAACTTAAAAGTGCGCAAACCTTGAAAGTTGACTCCAGTGAAGGGTCCGAACAGCTCTACCAGGTGCAGTGCTATCGCGGGTTCAAGTGTCAGCTGAAAAGTGCTCCGACTAGAAGACTGGGTCTTAGCGAGAGGACTTGACTCCATGGACCTGGGTTGATTTGTCTGATCCACTTGTGCCGATATTTCTCTCGGAATATCGCTCACTTCTCGCACAGCAGAACTTTGGGATCTCACTTCATGAGTGTGATCACCTGCCACATGCGATTCATCAATCGGCTTAACTGATTTTAAACTTCCGTTCAACGATTTCAATGGAAGATTCTGAGAAGCTAAGATTTGAGAATCCTGAGACTGCTGTGTGCTAAGGTCTGTCTCACCTACAGGGAAGGAAACTAAATCACTTTCATCCGCCAGCAATTCATTGACTACCTTCATTACGTCTCCGCTTGTATCCGTCAACAACGCGCTTATAACGTCACTTTCAATATCCGGGAAACAGGTCTTTAAAAACTCCACACCAGTGGAGAAATCATTCGCCGAGTACCCGGGGGAAGCGTCTTCTGCCTCATGGCGCAGATTATGTACGTCGCTTAACATATCTTTTGTCGGTTGATACCTGTTTTCTTGGGTGACATTGTCACTACATACACGTTCTGGTCTATAAACAGTTGGTTCCTTAAGTTGTTTCACGTCAGTTTCTTCACTATAGTTTTCTGCATCTTCTACGGACTGTTTCTGACTGGTGCTGGAGGCTGATAGCTTTTTTTGCTTTGATTTTGAAGCAGAAGCCAAAATAGTCGACAAAGGTGGGGGAAAGGCAACTGATTTTTTCTCAGTAGGTTCGCGATGTTTGAACCCGATATTTGCCCCTTCCATGGCGTCTTTATCGACGTAACACATCCGAGCCAAACTTGTGCTTTTATCAGAAGGTGGCAGGTTACAAGTGGCTTGTTCTTCACTAGACCCCTTTACTTCAAAATCTTCCCCAAGACGTTTATCTGTCACTCTGTTTGATTTGCCTGAGTTCAAGGAAGAAGCATTGGACAAGAATGCGCTGTAGAGCTCCGGAGAACTGTCCGATGGAAATGCAAAGTCAACGAATGGCATCGATGACTTAGAATTTTCAGATGCCAGAGCAACTTCTTCACTGTCGTCTTCGTTGTCCCCCTTAAAAAAGGGTGGCAAAAAGATAGGTCTATCAGTAGCTGACAATGAATCTTTGGAGAGCTCCAAGCTTGCGCTGCCTTTTTCTGGATCGCTCACTGCGTTAGCAATGCTATTTAACTGAAGCTTGTCATCGCTGCCGCGACAACTGAGATCCTCCGGTGCTCTTATGGTTACGAGATCATGATCACTTGGCGATATCCTCTCTCGGACCCTTGGAGGTCTCTGGGGCAGCAGACTATCGAAAGCCTGCATTTCTTCCCCACCAACATCATCTGAATTCTCACGAGTACAGATGTCAGATTTCATAACGTTGTCGGTATCGCTACGCTGTTCAACATTTGGCGATCTCCTTTCACGGACCCTTGGAACTCTCTGAGGCCGAGGACTATTGATAGCCTCAGTTTCTTCCCCAGTAACATCATCTGAATTTTCACGAACACGGATGTCAGATTTCGCAGTGTTGTCGGTATCGTTACGCTGTTCGACATTTGGCGATCTCCTCTCTCGGGTCCTTGGGACTCTCTGTGGCTTTGGACTAATGCCCGCATCAGGGACGTCTTTACTATCCCCATATGGCGGATTCTTAGATGCACTGATGTCCTCCTCATCCTCTGAAGAATTTTCACCGTTGTTCAAATTTTCAACACTTTTTTTGCTACTCTCTCTTACACCTAGAAAGTCAATTTCGTTCCCTTCCAAGGCGTTGTTTTTTTCGTTTTCACGGTCGACACTCTTCGAGGAGTGAACCACTTTGGTCAGAGCAGTGTTCTCTGCCGACGTGGTGTAGTCAAAGGTATTTCTGTCACTCTTTCCCAGGCCCAGAGAGCTTTCCTTCTGCAATGTCGGTGGAGCCCTGGGACTAAGGTTTTGCTTCTTAGCACCAGTCTCTTTTAGAGTTTTATAATTGTTCTCAGTTCTATGAGGATCAGGTTTTCCCTCGCAGTTCATTATTTTTTCTACAGTAAGACCTTGTTCAAACCGTTCCTTCATTCTCGTTATGGTTTCTATGGTAACTCCATGTCGATTACGTCTACGAGTGAAAATAGAAGAAGTCACAAAACGTAAGAGAATCCATTTCAAACGACAAAGCCATTATTCCATGCTACAAATCCCCGCAACTAGGAACGCGGCATTGAAAATTTCACAGGGTAGCAAACTGTAAGTACCAGCAAAGAAGAACCTACGAAAGATTAACCTGTAATAAGGTACCAAACGGTCATCGCCCACACAAAAAAAGGCGAAATCAAAGCGTGTTTCTCTAGTCTTGTCTGCTCGTTGTGTTACAGTTGTTCGTTTGTTTTTCTCACGATTTTTCCATACATACCTAGCAAGTTCTTTTACATTCCATTTCCATGAGGTATCCGGTTCAAAAAATTTAACGAAGTATCCATGCTTTAAAGCCTAAAGGGCAAGCATCACACAAATACATGTGTAAATATTATAAATAGTATACTAGTATACTCAGAGCTTACGGTTGATCAAAGCGGAATGCTAAAGGTGGCACTATAAATTTTTGTGCGATGTTACGGGTGAATGTTCATTTGCTACGGCTGCTTAAAAACGTAATGACAGCCCTGTATACTAACACAGATGTTCCTGTATACAGTATAAACAATAAATAAACAAATAAACGAATAAATAAAAATAATGAGCCGGCCGCCGACTGGCTGCAACCTTCCCTCCTTCGGTTCCACTTCAATAAGTTGAAAACTTACTACCAATAAAGAAAATGTAACATCCAGTGATAATATTGGGTGTTGTCAACTCAGTTATCATCTTACCATAGACACATAAGGCTTCATCTCCCACGCCTGTGTGTTGGTGTTGTCTATTATCACCGGTGATGTCAGTTTTTCTATAGCACTTTTTGCTACAAGAAAGAAATACAGACCGGTTAGTCTGCAGTTCTCAGGGACACACAAAAAAATAGATTCGTGGTTCACATGACAGCTACTAAACGGTATTTTCCTCTGGTATTTTTGTGTTTTACATGAGGGTTCTAACCCACGGGTGTAGATGAAATCCTTAAGTGTGACCATTCAAATAAAAGCTACTGAGTAGAACTTTCCTGTGTTACTGTCTATTATGCTGTACAAGGTGGTTCTAACTGACTTTTGAGTCTGTGGATGAAATCCTACAGTGTGACCATTCAAATGAAAGCTACTGAGTAGTACTTTACATTTACATTTACATTTACATATAAACAGGCATATTCGCAAGCTCCTATGGTACTTTCCTGTGGGACCGTTAATTATGCTGCACAAGGTATAGTTCTAAGTTTTGACACTGTAGATGAAATCGTGACCATTCAAATAATAGCTACTAAGCAGTACTTTCCTGAGGTACTGTTTATTATACTGTACAAGGTGAGGTTCTAACTTTTGAGTCTGTGAATGATATCCTATAGTGTGATCATTGAAATGAGAGCTACTGAGCAGTACTTCCCTGTGGTACTGTTTATTATGCTGCACAAGGTAGTTCTATCTTTTGAGTCAGTGGAAGAAATCGTAAGGTAAGATTTTATTCAAATAAGAGATACTGAGAGGTACGTGTTCTTGCCCACTACAGTCAACTCCTTTATTGCGGACACCGTAAGGACTTCGAGTTAGTGTCCTCACTAGTGAGAGTCCGTAATAGCGGGAAATTATTTCAGTCAAACATCGGTAATTTATTTTTGCCCGGGATTTAGCCGCTGTCCGTATTATCGAGGTGTGCGTTATAGCGGGGTGTCCGCATGGCGAGAGTTGACTGTATGCTGTTTTGAATTTTTGAATGGATATGATGTTGATGATCATAAAATTTGTAGTATTCAGTATCGATATGCATTATTTTGCACAAACCTCGTTTCTGATTCCATTCATGAGCTTCACTCAGTAACATTGCATCAAATTCATACCTAAAATGTCATCGATGAAGAATCAAAGAAATTAATGAACCAGTACACACCATGCATTTTGAGAAAGGTTATTGCATGCTAATGTATCAGCAACAAGGAACCAGCCATAAGCTGGCACGTTTTGCCTGATTGTATTGCAATATTGCAATATTGCAATATTGCAATATCGCAAAATACAAACTTATATGTTACAGGTCAAAATTGAATTCAGGTTACAATTAACCTAGGCTCAATTCTTTTGCCTCCAAAGTGTTTTGAAATATATCTGGTGACAATCCAGTTTTATAACGAAACATTATTAGTTTACCTATTTCTGCTAGATACATATTAGTAGTAGTTATGGAAAGGTTCATTATTATTGGTGCTATTATGAGCATTATAACAAGATTCAGGGATGATTCTTACAGCTCATTATTACAGCAGTTTTTAACAAGGCGTTTCAAATAAGGATAGGTCGATCTCCAAACACTTATGCAATACAGTGCCAGCAGAGATGGACACGAGAGAAATAGAATGCATGCAAAAAAATCAAACATACCTTTGATTCCTGTAAAAGAAGTCATCTGTTGAGAGCACAACACCATGGGCACCTTTCAGTTTTCTACGATGAAATCATTACAAGAATGCAGAATTGTAACATGTCAACATCATGGCTAAATGTACATAAATTGTACAGTGGTAGATACAAACCCTGTGATAAGGTGGAGGCCTACTGTCTCACCTGGCAAAAACAATGTACAGTGGAACCCCGCCTTATGGCCACCTTGGTAATACGGTCACCTCGTTATTACAGCCACTTTTTTTGGCCACCTGGCAAAAACGACCATACAGTTTCTCATAAAGAAACCCTTGTTAGTACAGTCACCTTGTTATTACGGCCAAATTTTTTTTGGCCCATTGGTGACCGTATCAATGGGGTTCCACTGTATGTTGGAGCCTAATGGTACTGCGAGGGCTTATTTCTTGCCTTCAGTTATAAATCCCTCCACCTTAATGCCACTACCATAGGGACTCAAAAGATGGCTGTTGTAGAAAGCTAGTCATTGCACAGAGGTTAAAAGAGGAGAGGATGTATCCTTTGGGACCAAACAAAGTTGGCATTTTGGGGTGTGGGGGGAGGGGCTAGGGTTGGAGGGTAGGGGGGGTGGCAGTTGAAAAGAGATCACTATTTCTAGAGGTTCAGCTGCACCAAAAGGAAAGGGCCAAAAATATATAACTGAAAAAGTGCTTCTAAACATTTTTCTGGTGACAGAGGTAAACACTCACAGTGCAAGTGTAGACTTTCCACTTCCTGGTAATCCTCGGATCAAAATAAGCAGCCTCTGATGAATGACTGGCGAAAATGGCATTTGCACACTTGTAGACGCTTGTTTTGGAGACCTGGTCGCAGCTGAAAGTTGGCCTCCTTTAATGAAATACTATCTTATTACACCAAGCAAATGGTGGAAACGACACACTAACCAAACTAGTAAATTAATTCAAATAAAGGTAACTAAATTCCAACCCACTTAATGAGGGGCCAACAGGCCATGTTGCTGCCATATAAGACTATATAGATGTTTAAATATGGTGTCCCTGATAATCATTTCAATAAAACAACAACTCCCCAAGGGGAGTTATTGTTGATTTTGGTAAGTATTTTAGTCATATTCCTTGGATTAAGTATCATCATCCGGGCCTGTTTGGTCGCACAGTTTTAAACTTATAAGGTCTAAAAGAAATTTTACCAAATCTTAACCAATGTGCAAAACAACAAACCAATATGTCTAGTACCATCATAAAGAATGAAAGGGCAGGGTTTTTCCAGCATACAACTACATGTACTAGATCAAGTAAATTTCAAGAAAAATCCAAGATCCATAACTTGAACTAACAAAAAAATTAATGTTTTCAATATGTAAATTAATTATCCTGACTAAAAAGTTACATGTGAATGATAATCGTGTCTAGTCTTTAGCCACATACTACAAGATTTAGTGTACTATATTATTTATCTAAAAGTAAAAAATGCTAGAAGTTTTCCAGGGGTACATAAAAGTTTGAGGAGTAATACAAACCCTAGCTACCAAGAAAAGGTAGAAAACGACATAAATCCACAAACCTCTTCCCAGGAAGAAAGGAGGCTGGTAAGCAGGACAATTCCCTTGAGGGTACTGTAGGAGAACTTGTCCCCTAACTAAAGCTCTCTGAGGTCCCTGTTGCCATTGTGATGATGTCACTGGCATTAAACCAAACCTTGGTTGTGAAGTATTGCCTTGAATCACCTGGCCAAAACCCAGAGGTGTCACAAATGGTTGAACCTGCCTTTGTATGGCAGGAGGGTGAAACATAGATTCCTTTGTTACTGGTAAACTGTTGAAAGTGCCATGATTTGGCAACTGCTGTGTGCTGTTTGATACTGGTCGAAAATGAGGTTTATTTGCACCATAACTTGGTAGAGTCTTGGGAGAATTAAATGAATTATTGGACAACCCAACACTCTGAGTTTTTGCAGATGGCATACTTTGCACATTTTGTGGATGGCATATATTTGAAGTCCTCTCTTTGCATGGCTTTTGCCTTTTATCCTGAAACATATCTGTATGGGTCAAAAAGTCACCACTGTACATTTTCTTTGTGCTTGGTTCCCAATCTAATCTCTGCTGTTCAGCATTATCAGGAGACGTACTTTTGCACTTGTCTGTGGTAGCCCTCTGTGACATATTTTGCTTGAGAAAGGGCTCCAAGGTTCCTGTAGGTTTGCTCTCTTCACCAGCATTATTTATCCCTAAAGATTCACTACTACAAATAACCTGTTGAATGAGTGGAGGCCTTGTGTTTGTGCTGTGTGCTGAAGGTTTTTCATGAGGTGTTGAGTCGAAATTCAAGGACACTTTTTCTTGACTTTTTAATGCTTTATACTGCTGTGAAATGCTGTCAGGGAAATCTGGCAAGCCTGATGAAAGAGTAGTAGAGCTTGCGGTACCAGGAAAACTTTCTGGGTGTGTTTGTGCTTGATTTCTCTCACAGGGAACTGGACTTAATGGTAACGTAGAAGACGGCACAGTTTTTTGGGCATGTGTTTCACCATGGGTTCCAAAGGTTTTAGAAAATGGCCTGAGTTCATGATCTGTTTTCTTCTCGGAAGCACATTTCTCTTCTTTTAGGTCTTGCTCTGTGCCACCCAAAACAAACAGCTTTTCTATGGCATCATTTGCTAGGAAAGGAAGAAAGTTCTGACAAATGTTGCTTGTTTATGCAGTTGAATTGAGTGTACTTGTTGTAGTTAATTTTTTTTCTAGTTAATTTTCATTTTTCCTTTGTTTCTAGTAACCTCATTAGCTTACATTACCACACCCAAAAACAAAAGAGAAACGAAAATTACCTGAGAGGAAAAATTAACTACAACACATACGTGTTAAACCCTAAAACCCTATTGTCAAAATATGATCCCTTACTTGTTGCCTCTGTAGTCTTTATACATGTTCATTTGCCTAGAGAGATAGTGGGGAAAAGCTGTGAAAAAGCACTCATGAGGGTTGGAAAGGGGAGGGGGGTGCATGCACGGTTCACTGGAATTAAAATTGAAATTTCATGGTTAACGGGAATTTAAACAGACCTTTCATGAATCACGCAAAATTCAGCGTTTGATTTTATTTGTCACCCATTTAGTATTGCACAACTGAGGTGTCAACCATTTTGAATTATGCATACAAATGCCTAAAATACTTAATTACAAAAATTATAATTCACAACTGCATGCTGTACTCTACACAAGCAGAACTGGCCTACACTTCATTATTTGCAAGCCTTTAGTGTAGTGCATGCATGTGCAAGAACAATATATTTATTGCATAGACCTTGTTGCCATCTAGTCCTATTTCTAAGCAGCACAATTTTATATCAATGCTGAACCCAAGGCCTCGTTTTTCAGCTCCCTGCCTGAGGCCTCCATGTTCTACCACGTGCCTCACAAATGCCGGCAAAGAGCAGTGCTTTCCCGATAAAGGAATACGTACATGCTCTTTGCTGCCAACAAACACATTCATTGTATTTGAAGATGTTGTTGGATCCACATGATAGAAAACACCTTCCAAAACTTGAAAAACACTTCCCTCACTGTTCGTGCTTAAATTTTCGCTCGCACGTCATGAATTAGTTATGTGTGCAAGTCTGATGATCATGTGACGTCTAGACATGTTTAGGATGTGCGGGGCATTTCGTTCATCTTTGTTGACAGACTTGACCTTGATTTATCAAGTTCCTTGAAAGTTTACGTTGAACATTTGACGAAAAATTGGCTAATTATAGACCATGCTCATGAATCTCAAGAAATAAATTAGTTATTTCACGAATCACGAGATAAATTTTGTCCACGGATCACGATAAATAAATTCTTTCGTTCACGATTCACGGCAATTAAAAATAGGCGTTCACGGTTCACGGAGAACCTCCTTTCCGACCCTCAGTGAAAAAAACTGATATAGCAAGGAGAAATTTGATTCTAATAATAATAATAATAATAACTGTTTATTCACAAATCCAAATCGGAAAGTGAAAAGGAGATAAAAGAGGTTATCCCTTTCTAGTTTATCTCCTGATTCCAAGGTGTGATCACACTTAGGGCCTAAAGGTTTTATAGTGAAAAGTAATCACTATGTCAATTCACTCTCTAATCACTTCTCCTTGTAACAATATGGCCCTCTCTTTTGTCTATTTACTTCCCGGACGAGCTGTGACTGTTTACATTGTGTAAATTCAGCTAAACGGTTGTTTCGATATAAAGTCGTTTCGATATAAGTCTGTTCAGTCAAGGTGTAAGTTAATAGTTAGCGTATTTGGATTATAGAAAATTCACGCCAGGTTATTCATGTTCGTACGCTATCTATACTTTAAGTGATCGAAATTCTTGTGCATTTTCACTGCTTGCAACTTGTATTAAAGTTCGTACCGAAACGAGTTAACCTTACTTTCGATACATATCCGATAAGTTTGGTCTTGAAGCACCAGGAGAAAAAGCATTAAAAATTGACAATGTACTCTTTACATCAACAATGATTTGCCTACCATTGTAGTTGCTTTCTGACAGTACCAGCTGAACTACTTCGGGATCGACTGAACCAGCAAACATACTCTGTAATTCACGCAGAGTGGTGTCACGCGACGGCAACTCAGCGCTTTGGTTGCGAGCCACATTTTGTGCTGAATCTGCGTCAACGCTGTTTACATTTCCGCCTTGATTTTTCCTTCTGGGCATAACGAAGCATTTGAATCACTGCATGTATGCCAGGAACTGCCTGTAGCGTGAGAATATCTTGCAACAGCTGAAAACTTGCATTGATTCTTTGTCACCGCAGTCGGCCATTTTGAATCGGGCATCAACATCCGGTCACGTGAGCTTTATATCCCAAGACTCCATGCAGGCGTTCTCGGGGCGAAAAGGTAAGGAGAAGGGAGGGTAATCTCATGCCCTTTTTTAACTTGCGTGATGACAAGGGATGTCGGGGGGGGGAGAGGCGGGGAATTTGACGTACACGGCGATCCCCTTTGGTTTTCTGGGGCTCCTTTGGTCGGACTTACCCGAGAAGGCATGGAGAAAACCTTTGACACATCTCAGGTTACCGGGTATAAAAATTGGCAACGGGCCGACACAGTGTTTTTAAGGTAGATGTAACAGCATTTCGATGAAATCGTTTCATGCTAAGTTTATTTTTGAGTTATATAGCTAGCGTCAAAATCTAGGGTATAACTACAGAAAGAGAAAACGGAGTGCCCCGACCAGGAGCCATGATGGCTCTTGCCTGGACTCAAATTATTTGAATAAACTCCCGGTCTCGCTAATCTTCGGCTTTGAGTGTTTTTCTCAAGAATGGTATTACAAGAGAAATCTCGCTCTCCAAATTTGAAAGCCTCTTGTCTATTAGCTTCATCCTGTCTTCCAAAACTTTCAGGTCCACTGAACTGAGTGCTAAATCGAGAGACGAGGCTTGAGTTTTCTCCGCCGAGTTAGCGAGTTTCGTCCGCGGTTCTAGTCCGGCTCTCGGAGAAGTTTCAGTTACTTCAAGATCATCATCCTCCTTGTGAAAGAAACAAAATATGAAACAAATTATGCAATGAGTATAATATTTGATTAATGTTCAATCTTGCATTCAGGGTATTGAAAACTTGATTTTAAGGTTCGGGGTTTGTCAAAAGGTCTTCGTCAAGGTTCGGGTGATTCTCGGCATATTGTGCCGCGAAACTCCACCATGACGTCATTCTGTGCTCCCATTGGTTCTTTTTTTGGCAGCTCTCATTGTTCTCTAAGACCCGAGACAGCTTCCATTATTCTCAAGCCCATATATGATATAGAGACCCCCTTAAGTACTACCCACCTTGACATAATCCCCTATTTGGTATGAAAAAACTCTCCTATTCATGAAGTCTTCTCTAAACATCGGGAATTTTTCAAATATTGTTAAAAGATCGGACCACTCAATGTAGTGAATGTGGGTATTAGTCTGTACGGTTAGGCTGGCTGTAGCTCTGGGTTTGCTGTACGGCGACTTGAACTCACAATAAATAATATCCCCTCTTCCTATTGAGAAGAAAAACAGTGAAAAACTCGTAAATAAACAAATTTTTTCTATAGTAAAATCGGAAGGCCATCAAGTAGGACAAAAAGGTGACAGGTGGAGAGTAGTAGAAATCGCTAGCCGGGGTGGGGGGTACTCTGGATCTCAAGTTTCAAGTGATCGAATGGGGGCAAAAATCAAAACCCAAAAAAAGCCTCTAGGGCTTCCAACAATACCCAAAAAAAATTCGTGGATCAAAAATTAACCCAATAAACTCCCACGCCAAATTTCCGAGCCTTAAAAATTCCAGAAAGCATTAAATGATATAACACTTTGTACTTTATTTGGCTGTACTTTATTCACAGAACTATGCTGCCGGAATGCGCGGGAACTACCACGAATCTTCAGATTGTCTTGAATACCCCCAAAAAATCCCTACTTAAATCAAGCCACCCAAAAAATACTTGCCAGATTTTGAATTCCTACCCGAAAAAAAAACCTGAAAAAATCTCTCGGTCATCCTGGAGTACACCCCTCCCCCCACCCCCTGGGTAGAATTCTCCCTCTTTGTTCTTGTTGTTGTTGCAATAAACTGATCAGACCGCACTAGGGATCCATCCCTTAGATTAACTGCGTTAGTAAAAACAGAGGTATCTCGCAGCTGTAACAAAGCCTTACCGGATTGTTTGGGAAAATAATGAACGAACAAAGTTAGCTAAAGTTATCAAATGAATGGAACCGATCCCTAAAACAAAGGATCTAGAGCTGTGACATCATGATAGGGGTCCATTGAAATTAGAGGTTTTGAAAAGAGATACAAGGTAACTGTACGAATAGGCCAGCTGGGATACTATCAGTGTGCCCCATGGTCGTTTTGGAATTTATTGCAATAGCCTGTTGCAGGCGTTCAGATCGTGGGAAAGAGAAGAGATATGAGGGGGTGGGATAGCAGCGACAATTTAATCTGTTGATCGTATCTTCTCTTTGGTGTATTCAGTCATTGCCGAGTCTAACTGAACAATCCAAAATGAAGGCTATTGAGCAGTGGTCTCCAAACATATTTGTAGATCTGTCACACGGCTTAGAGCCACGTTTTGATCCGAGTAAACCTGCCCGACCGCTGTTTTTATTTCTGTTTGTTTGTTTGTTTTGTTTTTTTGTTGTTGTTGTTGTTTTTTTGTTTTTTGCAAACAACACTCGGCAGTATTTTCACATTTCTCTTCAACACTTTTTAGACTTAATTGGTGTACTGAGAACATAAAAGTTAAGAGCTCCACCCCAATAAGTTATCCCACTAGAGCAACATTGTCCTACCGAGAGCAATGAGAGTCTCACCATCCACGACCACGTGAACAATTCCCTTGACAATAAAGAACACCTTATCCACTTCATCTCCTTGTTTTATGACGTATTGACGGGGCAGAAAATGCTGAACCTGTAGCTTGGTGGCTAGTAACCGCTTACAGCTAGGAACGACGGCTCGGAAGACTGGGTTTTCCCTGAATAGTTCGTCATGTATATGAAGACAGATGTCGGTTTGGAGAGTGCTTGGGAACATATTCAGTACCTGTATATCGTATTAAAAGTTTGTAATCGCAAATTAATTCAACTATAAGAGGTAATGCTTTTCACTTCATCTAGCTGAGAATGGACACAAACTTAGATCTGTAAAAAATAGCACAATTTGTGGGGATCTGTTTTCCTCCATCACTATTTTCTCTTAGCTTGTTACTGGATTTTTTTCGGCCAGGAGTAACGAGGGGGAAATGGACAGAAACTGAAATAATTTTGGGCTAACGTGTTCTAGTATTGGCATATTAGTCTCACGAGGAATGAGTTAACCGAACTAGTCAGTAGCGACACGCGATACCAAAACCGAAATTGAAACCCCAACCGTATGACAGCATGCTACACGGTTAAAGTAACGAAAGGGACGCATTTTGGTCCATAAGAGTTCACGGAAGGAAAATATCCTCCTCAACAAAGGCAGCAATGAAGCAACTTATCGCAGCAGTCGAAAATCTCATGCACATCTCCATTTTCGTAACTTTTTTTTAGGCTCGCGCGCGCTCCTCCCTTAAGACCGGGCCCGAGAAGGCGGTGGAAATAGAGCAAAACGTTTCTTTATTACGGACTGTAAGGTATGTTGCTCCTAAAATGACGTCGTCATAACCCTAACAATCCCAACATCTATAACGTATATGAAAACCTCTGAAATACAGACGTTCCGGTACATTTCCTAAGTGTTCAAAATAAGATGAACTAATTGGAAAATGTATTCTATCTTTTAAGCCTGCTACTTGTTTTGCAACATTGCCACAAAACGAGTTAAATCGCGATGTTAGGCATTTTACCACCCACGAATCTAACCTGTATTGCAACATATCAGGTTGTTGTAACTGCGAAAAGTTTTCACAGAAAGTAAGAAAAAAGTTTAACTGGCCCAAGGCAAACTTCTTTTGCATCGAGTGACGCAACTCCCGTGTACGGGCGTGACGTCCGCGTAATTCAGTATGCAGTAGTCATGCACCTTGTAACAATCTGATTTGTTGCAAGACAGGTTTAAAAAGTGGGTGGTAAAACGTACAACAAAGCTTTCCAGCTAGCTGCAAAACAAGTTGCATACTTTTGTTGTCCGTTTTACCAGAGCTTAAGCTATGCCGAAACAATACGTTAGAAAAGCAACTTACTGCTTGCAGATCGCCCGCTTTTAGGAAGTGGGATTCATGGAGGATGTGATTCTCCAAGTTCTCCTTAAGTGCCCGCGGTATTTTGTAGAAATTAACAAACTCCCGGATAAGAAGCAGTTCTTCTTTTTGTCTGGAGCTTTGTAAATATAACCTTTGGATAATCACCGTCAAGTTTCCAAATATAGAAGCGTACATTAAAGCTAATAAAAAGCAAAAAAAGATCAAAAATTAATTTCAGTCAGCCAAAGAATCTCAGAGTGCAACTAGTTTGCTCAAATTGAACTTTTCATTTTATGGTGAGGTGTAATAAGGGAGATTTAGAGTTGGCACTTCTAGGGTTAACTGCAAACGTGAATTTGTACCGCGTGAGATCAAGTTTTCCCTTTACTTGTCGTTTACTATTCATTGCTTCTACGCAGAAATTAGCATTGAGTTTCACGTTATTTTTTATCCATACGAATTGTTTTGAGTTTTTTTAATCTGCTCATTTCCTACGCTGAGAATTTTATAAGTTGAAGCTCACGTTTGCCGTAATCTCTCTTATCTCTCTTATAAGTAAAAGAAAGAGACAACAACCTTCGAAAAATCAAACACTGAACCCACCAAAGACATTTCAATAAACTGATAAAAAGAAAGCATTTTGCAAACATTCCAGACAGCTTTTGCTTTTTATACCGTAAAATGCCGGTTACAAGCCTACCCCCATCCCCACTTATAAGCTCCCTCCCCACCCACCTATAAGCCCCCCCCCCCCCCCCCCCAATTACAGGCCTATGTACCCTTAAACAAAAAAAAATACATCCGGTTATAAGGGCCCCCGGCATATAAGCCTCCCTTGTTCCCTTGTATTGAAATGAATTCGATTTTTACGACGTTTTGATGCTTAAAAAAGCGAGTTAGTTCAAAAACTATTTTGATCAGCACTACTATCTGGCTCGTTTTAAAACGCTTTTTTCAGTCCAATTATAAGCCCCACCGGATATAAACCCCCTGTTTATAAGATATCCTAAGACCCAAACACGAAGTTTTATAAGGATCCTATAAGCCCAGGGCTTGTAAGCGAAAGTTTGCGGTATGTACAAAACATTTACTGACTCACCTCCTATGATCATTACAATAATAGCAAACACTTTCTCACTGTCAGTACTCGGTGCAATATTTCCAAATCCAACACTTGTCAAACTGCTCAGAGTGAAATACAAAGAAGTTATATATCTTGTGTTCAGGCTGGGCCCACTTGTGGGATTTGATTGGTTAATCGGTTTGCTTATTTCTCCAGCCAGATATGAAAGCCACCCACTATCATCACGCGCTTCTACAATACCAATCGCGTGCCACACACAAGCCAGCCAATGAGCAGTAAGGGTGAAGAGACACGTGAGCAGTACGATAACCGCCAGTCCATATTCAGAATAGCGGTCAATTTTCCGAGACACTCGCACCAGGCGAAGGAGACGCGCGGTCTTCAGTAACCCCATCAAAGTGGTGGCCTGAAGATCAATAAAAGACAAAAAAAATAGCAAAGACTTATTTTCTATCTGGTAAGCCTCACCTACATGAAAAAAATGGCATCCTTCAGGCCTACAACCAATAACTATCTTCCTGTTGTACTGAAGTTTATTCTGATTTCAAAATTTGGCTTTGTCAGCACTTCTTCACGAAACGTGTCATCACTCAAACACAATTTTTTTTGGTGCTGAAACGAAAAACAAATTTCCAGACCAACCAATTGAAGAGGTCGACCTTCAGACTGGACACCCAGTGGAAATTTTCTATTTAGATAAACCTGTTTTATACTTAGCTTTAGAAATTATACCTTAATCAGAAGCTACCCTTCAGCTAAAAGTAGAACCAGTTTATTTTAAGTCCTTTGAAACTGCGTGTTGCTGTTTCAGTGAACTGAATTCTCGTGTTTGTGTGGAGGACATCGTTTCTCCAAATGAGGAGTGTCAAGAAAGACAAACTCGTAGATAGGTGTTCCTATATGTCTGGTCGTTACACTTGGCTATATAATTCCGAATTGGTCCTCTCTCGTCTTAAGTTTAACGAGCCGCAGGAAACTGTCAAGTCGCGAGGAGATAATGTATAATAAGTACTCTAAAACTGAATAAAACTGGCCTCATTACTCACCCCTTCATGTTGTGGATCGACCAGAAACTCAAACGGAATGGCTGCCACAAAATCAACCCAAAACCAAGACTTGAGATAAAGCATTGCTATCTTTTTAGAGTCGCTAATTACTTCCTCTGTTCTCTTGTCGACAACAGCGCTCCGAAAATTTATTGGTATGTCAATTATAAAGAGCAAGTCTATTATAAGATTTCCAATTGCGATAGGAGAGAAGTTCACCAAATCTCCAAATCTACTTGTGTGCATTTTCGTTCGTCGTGGGGTCACGAACGCCACATCGTAAGGGATCACAATGGCCGTGTAGATGACAAAAGCAAGTATTAACCAGTCCCACGCGGCCTTAACCACAGAGTCGTGGTGTATCAAACAGTACTTGCCTTTGTAGAGCGAGTTGAAAGAAGTCTGCGACCCTCCTGACATATTCTATACTGAAAAAGAAAACATTTTGACATAAAAATTATGAAAAATACTAAAGGCAGATTGAGGATTAAGTGGTTATTAAGAATCATTCTTCTTGTGTTACCGCTAGCCATCAATAATTAAAAAAAAACCGTCAAATTTATGGTTGGCCAACTATCCTATGAATTGCCGTTACAATGCACCATATTCTTAACTAAGTAACCCGTAAGTAACTTATTCCGGCAGAATGGGCTGACCAAGAAGAAGTCCTTTAGAAGATGAAAATAACTGATATTTTTCATCCAATAATGAAAATGCCACCTTTACGGACTGCGAAGTAAAATTTCCCGGCAGACTTTTAATTAGCGCCACTAAAATGCTACCAATTACAGAAGAAAGTGTGTCATTAGGATTCTAACTGCTAACGAAGAACAGTCCCTTAAGTTAAGTTCATGTATTTTAGAGGAAGACATTTGTCAAACACTTGAATTTGCTTTAACAAGACCATATTTTAAGATAGTCTGCGCGCTGACCGTCAATTATCGTTATGTTATAGCCTGCAAAAAAGTTTTCGTCGTTTTTCTGAGGGATCTGCTTTAAGACTTCTTTCTGAAGAACAGTATTAAATCCAATCTGGAGCTGCAATCTAGAGTAGCTCGTGGAATTGTCAGTTCACTTACCCAAGTTCTCTTCTTCTCTCCACTGAAAGATAAATATCTCTGAGTTGTCTTTTCGCGTACACGCCTTAACGGTTGACTCGCATACGACTCACGTAGACTTGCGTAACCCGATCAAAGCGCGTGCAAGTTGACACAACTTTGCAAAACAACGCGCGCGCTCAAGGAATCGTGATCACTTGTTGAGTCTCCCACGGCTATGTCGATTTCCACGCGATGGCTGCGAAAATTTGAGAAAAACTACTGCTATCATTCGGCCAAAAAATGAGTTAATTCTATTTATATGTGATAACCGTTTTACCAAATAACTGTTTAACTGGCCCTACTTTTCGAAGAACATCGCATCCAGTTCGATTTTTTTTTGTATTTTTGCCTGAAATTTCTGACATCAGCTTTTATCGGCTCGATGTCAAAAGTATGAATCAGAAAAAATATCTAAAAATATGCATAATTCAGATTTGAAATTCTTTGGAACTTCTAAAACGAATTTCCGTAAGGCAGGTCTGCGAGGAAATCTCACCTAAGTCGGGGTGGAACAACAATGCTTATAGCTTGCCAACCTTGTTGGAGAGGGAGGATGCCTTCGGCATATATAAATGTAACCCTCCACAGGAATTTAATGCTAAAGGTGAAAGCACGCTCACGACACGCTTAATGGTCTGCTCCTTATCACAGTGGTACTGTGAAGAGGTCAGAGAGTATCTTCACGAACTTTATTGAAAAAAGAAACTATACCGATTTCAAAATTAAGTTGTTCAATTTTTATCATGCCAAAGCAGCAAACAGGTTATTCTAGTAATTAAACATTTTTGGTTCTGAGTTCAGGTGCAGAACATCCCTTGCTCAAGCTTCGTAAGTAATTTAAAATTGTCTCAAAGTTTTCTGTTAGTCTTTCATCCATTGTGGTAAGCCGGCTTTCTAAATTCTCTATTCTTAGTTCAAGCATCCTAAGTTCTGTGTTATGCGAGCACTGCACTTGAGCGGAATTTAGCTGTGATATTAACGAGGGAAATGCGGTGTTAACAGATGGCATTAGATTATGGATTCTTGTTTTACTTCCACCGTCATGCTGTTGGCAGTTTATATCCACCCCAGTCGAACGCTCTTGTATCTGCGGAATTTTGCCGTTGACGAATAATGTTGCTGACCTCATGCGATCGACCCTGTCCATTTTGCCATGAGAAAAGAAAGTTGAGCGTGCATTAGACAATCTTCGCGGATAGCCTGAGCTGGTTTCTTCTGCAGACAAAACGAACTGGACAACTTCTTCCTCCTATAGAGATAAATTTAAAGATCAAGCACTTTTAGTTATCTCTTCCAGTTACTGCCTCTTAGGGTATGGACTACGATGCAGCCTGAGAAAACAAACCAACATTTCGCGAAGCCACAACTGGTATTACCGCAAAATGAAGTGTGACGCGCAGAAATTCCATACTGATGACGCGTCACTACCCAGATCTGGGCAAGGCTTCTGATTTGTTGAGGCAAATTTCCCTCGAGGCACGACCAATCAGAAGCACTACCCAGATTTGTGTAGTGACGCGTCATCTGTATAAAATTTCGGCGCACGTTCCAAGAAGGAAAAAGCCCTGGAAAGGAGTTTGTTCTAAAACGGACAAAATTACAATATCCTCAGACACAGGAAACTGTTAAGGCAAAATGTTTGCTTTGTTATGTTCTTTTTCCCTCACGTACACAAAAAATAGAATTCAATACGTTGTCTTACATTGGCTAAACTGTTGATTCTATATGCAGAGGCATGTTGCGCAACTATAACCAAGAAAGTCCACACATTTAAGGGCGTCTGTTTTAGGCTCTTGATTGCTTTCCGCTATTCTCTCAGGTAGAAAATACAGCCACTGCTAACCAAAATACAATTGGCCTGTTCCAGGCGTTCAAATAATAGGGACGGTGCAACGAAAAGTGAAGAGGAAAAACAGCGAGGAACAGGCTAAAATATGATAAATTGATCTCACCTCCGCTTCAGTCCCCAGGTTGTACGCCAGCTCCAGATGAGTTAGAAAATCTTCTCGAAACGATGAGTAAGCCTTTAGCACCGCAATCAAATCACTCCAAGCAACTGAATGAATTTCGCCTTGTGTTTGAACGCGAAGGCTCGCATTGGCTTGCGGAATATACAGACTCTGAACTGTACTGTAATCACAGCTGATGACGCCACCTTTACCTGTCAAATAAACAAATGCAAGGTTTCAACAGATAATAGTATCCAGCGATATAACTTTGTTTTATCTTTATATTTCTCCTTCTCATTAAGAGTGAAGAAGTGTGACGTCACAAAAATTCAATTTTGTGAAATTATGGGATAGGTTGGCACATTCGGAAAGGACGAGATGAAAAAAATTTCGTGCCAAAAATCAGCCTGTTGTTGTCTTGGATTGTAACTTTTACGATCCAGGCCTATTTTAGAAGGATTTGTGTGGAGTCATCGAAGCATAAATAAAAGTACGTATATCTCCTCAACAATTTGCATCAACAACCGGTCGGATTTTCGGCTTCGGGGCTTTTTTCATCTTGTTCTTCTGAATATGCCAACCTATCCCATAATTTCGCAAATTCACTTTTTGTGACGTCGTCGCTTCTCTTCTATTGTAACTGAAGTTTAAACTATGTATCTCAGTTAAAAAAAATGTGATAAATTTTGATTAGTCTTAAGTTGGTGAGCACCCCAAAACGAAGTTTAACTTAGGCCGCTGTTAATCAAATATTTGGACCTCCAGATATCTTCCCTAGTGGGTTATTTTAAGAAGATAAATGCTTTTCTAGTGTACGCTATTTGCTATCATGAAACTACGTAGTTACGATAAATGGTGTTGGGATAAAAGCATTGGGCAAAGCGAAAATGACTCAGAACACTGGCTAAACTCCGTTTAAATAATTGGCCCTTAATATTTCAAGCTATGATTGATTCTTTTTATGCAGCTGTTGCGGTTAGTTTAAGTACAGTGACCACGGTACTGTGCTTCGGTGTGAGTTTCACAATCGGACAAAGTGCGCTTACTATTTGTCAAACTGGCCGGCCAGACCGGTATAGTTGAAGGAGAAGTCTACTATAAATCGTGACCATATAGCCAGATCAGTTTATTGCTAAATAATGTCCACGGCAGTGACTGGTTTAAAGACTAAGTGATTTCATTTTTGAAATGACAAGTCTGGCGATCTCTAGCGGGCTAGTTCTGACTTCTGGAAAACGTCCTAAGTTAAACCATTATAGAACACTGTTGGAACCAACCTAATGTTAACATAGTCTCGTCATGTTTTACCACTTCAATGTTGCCTTTAGCTATGAAGTACAACCGTTTAACCTCATCTCCTTGTTTTATAATGTAGTGTCCTGGAAGATAATGTCGGATTTTAAATCTCAAAGCCAGAGCACGAAGACATCCCTCTGACGCAGTTTTGAACACGCCACATTCTTCGAATAAACCTCGGTGTAAATGAAGGCAGACATCTGCCTGAAGCGACTCTGGAAAACGCTTGATTACCTTAAAACAAATTGATGAAGTAAATAATGTGTGTCGTCTCTGCTCCAACTGTTTATGACTGTTAATATATAGATTAGCCAAGGATAAAAGCGAAGCGTCCATTTTTATAATTTTAATTACTTAAAACCAAAATAATAAAACGAATAAGCTTCAACCTAAACAAAGAAATCCAGAAATTTGTACTTACTAGTAACTGATTAACGAAAAAAAGAGAAAATTATAAATCAAATCTGATCACAATACTGATAGCATAGTCTCGGAAACGAATCTTAGCCAAACGTCTGTATCAGTAAAGTTGCCATCTAAGGATTCGTGCGTCTTACCGTTTCCATGTCAACGCCTTTGGTGTAGGCCCACTCGTGTCTGAAATATTTCTCTAACTCCTCCCTTGTGAACTTGGGAATGTTGTAAAAACGAACGAAGTCCTCGATCATCCTCAAGTTATCATGGAAACGTGACGTTCGTGAATAAAGCCGCTGAATGATCGCGGTTAAATTTCCAAATATGAAGGCGTACAGCAAGGCTGGGAAAATCAATAATTATTGTACTTATAAATATTGGATTACACGATTTTTTGTCTGTGGATAAAATACGTAACTGAAGAGTGGCCGTTTAGGTAGAAAACTGGATACATAAGCTGCTTACCTCCAAAGATCATAACACAAACCGAAAATACTTTTTCTGCATCAGTGTTCGGAGAAACGTTCCCAAAACCAACGCTTGTGAGACTACTAAGGGTGAAATAGATAGCGGTAATGTAGCGAGTGGATAGGCTAGAGTTACTACTCGTGAAATTTGTTCCATCACCATACTGTTGTCTCTGAAGCTTTTGTATCCAGCCGAATTTATTCTGTGTCTCTGAAAAACCAATGGCGTGCCAGACGCATGCCAGCCAATGAGCGATGAGCGTAAACAGGCACGTAAGCAGGATGACAACTGCGGTGCCATACTCTGAGTAGCGGTCCAGTTTTCGCGCCACACGTACCAATCGAAGAAGGCGCAAGGTTTTCAAAAGTCCAAATATAGGTGTAGTCTGAATCGACAGATAAATTTAAAATTATCCACTAAGGTTTATTAAATTTAAGTGATCAGCTCTTTACAATTATTTACTCTTAGTTTGAACAGTTTGTTCATAGTTTTCACACCAAGACGCTGGATAAAGAGTGGCTAACAAGTTTTCAAAAACCGCAATTGCAATCCGTTTTAATCTTCTTCAAGTTTGTCGATCTCTGTCTTCTTTTGAGTTTGCTGTGTTATTCATACCATCTTTTTTAAGTTTGGAGCTGTTGATTTAAATTTATGATTCCCTCATTATTTAGTGTTTGGGCTTTTACTGTTGAATTTTGATAAGTGTCGTGAAACAGCTCAGTCTTTTAAATCGTTAAGCTAGAGATTCCACAAAGTGTCACTGGTCGCCCTCAACTTAGACTGCAAGCATTCCCTTATTTTTCTCAGTGATAGTGGAGCAAGTGAAATTCGAAGCGCGCGTGAAAACATCTGTAAGGAACGAGGAAAGCAACACACGGAGGAAAGAGAGAAGTGTACTCAATTGTTTGCCTTGTTTCGCTATCCCAGAGGAACCTTAAGCACTATTCAGTTTTAATCTACTCTTAGGGTAACATATTCAAAAAGTGTCTTTTCTTCTACCATACATATTCCAGATGGAATTAACATTAAGAAATTGTAGTTTTATAAGACAGCGGAAAACCGGAGTACTCAAAGATAAACCTCACTGGGCGAGAAGGCCGAACAAACTCAGCCTCCGCACAAATGACATCACCTCCGGGGTTTGAACCCAGGCGTTGATGGAAGGACAGTGCTCATCCCTAGCGCTGCACCAATAGCTATAGACCTTTAGATTCTAGCTAAGACGGGTACGACTACGAAGACGGACGCGCGCTTGAAACAGTGTCATTTTTAGTTGGCGGGAAAACGTGGTATCCTAGTCTTCATTCTGCTATCAGTTTTAGCAATAATATCGTACTAGCGGAAAAAAACAAGTTATGAAAAGTTAGAAGTTTTAACATTTTGAGATCGGAATAGCCGGGCTTAACCACCTCCAAAAATATAACTTTGCTGGCTTTTCTGGTGAAAAAAAAAACGGTACAATGATGGTTTCCAGGATGCCTATTTTTTGACAATACGCGAAATGCCTTTAAGTCAAATCTCGTCCTCGAATCTCAAAAGGTGTCCAGTATTAGCTGTGGAAAACTAACGAAAACTTACCGAACCTACCTTTTTAACTGGTGATAAAACCATTAACTCGATTGGTATGGCCGATAAAAAGTCAACCACAAACCAAGTTTTCAAATAATGCAGTGCAATTTGTCTTGGAGCGCTTACTACTTCGTCGGTTGAAGGATTAATAAAGGTTGTCCTGAAGTTAATCAAAATGTCAGCTATAAATATAACATCCACCAGAAGGTTGACGGCAAGCAGAGGGGTAAGTTCATCGAAGTGTGACCATTTGCTTCCTTGTAGCGGTAGTAAAAATGCTGCAAAGTAGGGAATTTCTATTGCGGTGAATATAACGAGCGCCAGAATAAGCCAGTCCCACACTGCTTTGAATAGGGAATCATGGCGGATTTTACACGGGTTAAGATGCGTGTCCGTTCGAGGATTTGAACTGGAACTAAGAGACATAACCTGTATATAAACAAAATACAAGTGCTTATTTTAAACATTTAGGGCCGGAAAGTGTTACAATTGCACACAAAAAGGATTTACCACTCTATGGAGAGACTAATGTTGTCTTTATGCATTGGTCCCACTGGGACCCATTAGCAGGGGTGATGAGGTGTTTGGAATGAATCACGGAGTTCTAAACTGAGTTCGCGGACCCCTAAATTCATCCTTCGCGTTGAACGTTAAACGCAGAATCATTGCAACATAATTCTCATTAAGAGGTTATGAAGCCGAAAACCAATTTATTAAAGAAAGATATTTCAAAGAATGTAACAAAGATTTACGAATCGTTCCTTTCCTAGACTGCAAAGAGTCCGTATTTTTGCGTAATCAAGTACGCGCGAGCAGTCAAACAAAAGGTCTGGAACGAGGTTGAAAACAGAGAGCGAGACTGCGCGCTTTACCGATTTCTTTACTGATTTTGACAAAAAAAAAACGACTATTTTGCAGTCTATTCTTTTCCATGTGGCTTATGAGTTTCATTTCAGGCCATGGGCACAGTTATATAACTATCATTCTCTCTTGATGCTACCGACAAGTAACAGTATATCGCACAAAGGTACACCTGCAATTAGAGATCTTATCACCTTACGCTCATTCAAGAATAATCTTTGAGAAGATTACATCTCTTTCTAAGTAAACACGACTAAACTCATATCACGGAGATATTTTGCCACTAAAAAATGGAAGGAGCTAGCAAATGGTACTAGAAAAAAAGGAGGTACTAATAGAGTAAAAAACAAAATTCGATCGCTTAAGTTTGACTGATATCTTGATATTGGAATTCATATTAACTGCTGCATGTTTTTTTTTGTTGCTGTTTTTATTGTATGTCTTCTTAGTACGTAGCTTTTACAGTTTTTATCTGATGAATTATTGTACATTTTTTAGTCTTTATTTTTTGGAATATACTACTGTAGGTCTTTTGATTACCTATAAATTAGCTGTCAAAGCAAAGCGTAACTCCAAATCGACTAAAGCATCTTATCTTGATTGCCGGCTTCATCAGGCCACAGTTCTTCATGACTATCGTTATCGTTATCCAGTGGATTTGACTTGGGAAGTGTTATCCATTGGAGCTAGAGTTTTAGAGTCACTATAATGCTACACTGAACTTGAAATAGTGTCTCTACTAGAAACGTGACTACATTGTACTACAAGAGACTACAATACATTTTTGTTAAAAATGAACATTCTGTAGAGTTAACTCCATGTTTTAAATGTGGCTCGTTCGATCGAACACACCCTATCAAAGAATTTTTGTCAAAAGCGGGTTTTTATAGCGGAGCTCTGGCGCGCGAAGCGCGCCTGCGGAGCACCATGGGTAAGTAAATCTACCCATCCCAGAAAATTTGGTAATCACGTGACCGTACACCGCCCTCAGCCCGCCCGTCCGTCCGCACCACAGGGCAACCAATGTTCAATCACACTTTCTAGTTTGGGAGCACAGGAAGACTGATATTGAAGACATATTGCACATCAATCTTGTGATCAATTGACAGCTGTCAAAACAGGGTATCCGCTGACCAGTATTACCTGATCGTATCGCGGGCTCAGGTGTCGACCCTTCGAGGTCGAGTATCTTTTTAAAGTTATCCGCTGACAAGTTACTAGTTTTCAAATGATTGCAGGCTCAAGTTTAATTTTTCAATTCGTATGAATTATGTTGTGTTTTATATGTGCCGCACAATTAAAATTTTGATTTCAAACTGACCTCGGAAGCTAAGAATTAAGCCAGTTTTTATAGGCAGGGAGGACATGCTAGTTGCCTTTGACTTTTCTCACCAAGGTCACGCGTTGGTCACGCTCTACGTCAAATTTTTATACTCTGATTGGTCAAAATTTGACAGGTGAGTTCACGCGGAAAATTTATGCAGCATCTTGAAACTTGTTTACTTTGACAGCTGAAGCTGACAGAGTTTTGTGTCAACTTGTAATGTTTTTAACTGTCTTTTTCCACTAAATGTACAAAGTGAAATTCAGCTGCTATCAAGAGTCTTCTGTTATTCATGGCTAGTTTGTTTATTGGGTTTTTGGTTGAGAAATACGTCGCTTTGGCAAAGTCGCAAATCCGATTCGGATGGCATCGTTTTCGTTTTTCACCTTGCTTGATGCGTAAGACGGTTGAAAAGTCTGAAGCGGTTCTGGCCTTACTTGATAGTTTTCAGTGCATCTCAAAAGGTAAGCCTGAGTAATTATTGTATTTGTTTGTTTTTTATATCCAATTTAATGAAGTCGAGCGTAGTTTACGCGGCTATTTGGTTTATGCACGTTTGTAAGATTTGAGACAATGATCTGACCGAGAGTGACCGAGTATCAGGTTTGATTATCAGCTTACGGAACTTTAAAAAGCCTTTAGACATTTTCTCACCGCAAATAGAAAGAAAACGTTCCAAAGAATATTTGGTTACAATTCTGGCTGTAAAAGAAAGCTTTGAGCGATTTTCTTGCCTCGAGTTCATCTTTGAAAAAAGCAAACACCGGGAAGCCGGCTTAAAACGTAAACAAGGATTTTCAGAGACACTTTAATACTTGTCTTCGTGAATGAAAATTGTTGTCTCTGTATATGTTTCACCGAATTATTTTCCCTTTCTTTATTGATTGTTAGTAGTCTCTTTTGCAATTTTAATCGCTGTGCCGTTTGTTTTCAGTTGCTCATGAACATCGCTTGCAAGAGTAGTCAAAATGCCGCGCGTATCAAAAGCTTTTGAAGATTACAGATCTTTATAATAATTCTTTATTGTGTTGAAGCGTATAACTATATTAATCTTAATTTAAACAGTCGACTTGACAAAAGTGAGGACTGGCTAGCCGTATAGGTGATTTTGGAATTTTTTTGACGATTTCGCTAAAAGCCCACACGTGCTTTGATCGTCCTGAATATTGAATGAGTGCAATTTGTATTGCAAAATTGTGAAACACTGCATTCTGTCCGACGTCTGTATGATGAAAACGGCGCCTCATGGTACTGTTTCACCTCAGATGTGATGTACAAAAAGTACAAAAGGTTGGTTTACACGTCCCCAGACTTGTTGGCAAGATTTTGTAAAGTAAACATGTCGAACGCAAAAAATTCGGCCTGATTTGTTTTCCAGGCCTAATCTACTGTGATCAAGAGCCATTATGGCTCTTAAATGTGATCGAAGATGATTGCTATTTTTTGGGTGTACATATAAAGGCTATCAACTCGATGTAAGATTAAGTTCACTCTTAGCTTGGACTGTTTGCAAATTATTTTTCTCGAAAATCACGTAGTCTTTTCCCTCAAAAGTCACATGAATGTGCTCTAAATTAAAGTTAACTGATTTGTGGAATACAAGTTTATTGTTTGATTTGAATTATAAATTCGAGTTAATAGGAGCTTCGCTTTTAGCCCTGGCTAAATCTATATATTATGGTTTTTAATCCGACCATAAGGTGGTAATTTTGCTCGAAACTTTCAATCTTCCGGAAGGCTCCGCGCGCTTCGAAAAAGTCTTTCTGAACACATGCCAAAAAACCAATCTAACTATGAAATTGTCAAAAGTTCACGTAATTATAACATCAGGACTTACCCAAGTTTCTGTTGTTTTCTGCTTCGAAAAGAAATATATTTCTGAGTTTTGTTTACGCGCGTACACCTCAACGGTAAACTCGCGCGGACTTGCTTACGCACCGTTCCAACACTTATGACATAATTTGGCTTCGCGCGCGCAGAGTCTGACAGACATGTCAAGCAGGTGAAACCCTCCTTCACCGTATCTTTTGACGTTTTGACATTTCACACTTTGACAAGAAAAAAGGTTTTTCAGAAAGTGGATGGGGTATAACAGATGCATACAGGCTCACCCATTCTTTCTTCTCCTTGTTTTTCGCTGGTTCGCTATTTCACTGCTCGCTCACTATTTTCGCTCGTCTGCCCTGATCAAGAGCCCGACACAAGCTAACTCAGAGACCTGAGATCAAGCTCAATTTTCATTCGCTTTGTAAATAACATTCAGACGTAGCCGTTTAGAGAATGCATGAGAACCGCTAAAATTGGGCCTGATCTCAGGTTAAGCTCAGTGAGGAAATCACTTCTTTCCTGTTTCTCGCAGTCTATTTTCCACAAAACCCCCATCAAACCTAAAGAAATTCATCAACCGTAAACGCGAAAATAAGCGAAGCTTTGCTGACGTTATTGGCGAACCTTTGTATACGTTTTTTTTTTTTTGCCTCATCGGCCCATGCGTGTCATTCTCTGATCAAGCTATCTAAATAAACTCTCAGACTATCGAAAGAGCATAACAGTTTCAGTTAACTGTGAAAATTTGAGCCGGACATAACGAATAGTTTTGGAGAAACTTTGAAAAAGTCGAAACTTTACAAAGAATGGGCGGTTTAAAACATTAATGGGTGGTTAAACACGAATGAATTCTCGCACATTCTTTCCTAGCACCTGCTACGCAGGATAATGTTGAGCTAGATGGAGCCGCAATACATCGGTGTAAGACTAAGGGTCCTTTGTAAAGATAACAAGAGGGAGGCTGATACGTATCTCTGCGAAATGTTCCGCGTTTCGCCAGCATGGAGGATCTCAAACAGCATCTCGTAAACAAATGGTGCGCCAGCAAAGATCGTTATTATAGGGTGTTGGCAACAAGGACAGTTTTCGTGCATTTGTTTTCTGCAAAAGTAAAATGCAAACCTTGCATTCCTAATAACCCCATATACTATTGGGTCACGGGTATTGTCTATTGCGCTTTGCTGTTGTCATGCCTGGGAACGAAAATAAAGAGAGATAATAACAGGAAACCCAACTTTAGCGCAGAATTTCGCATCCATTTTATTACTTAAATTTCATTTTTATTTGTTTATTTCAACGATAATTACAAGAACGAGTATACAAAATTTCGAATATTGGTTCGTGAATTTGCATGTCTAACATTCGTTAATTGAACGATCGTCAAAAACATGCTTACTAACATTTATGACAAAGCGCATTTGTACATTTCCCTTGCTCACGGTAAAAATCCTGTTAGTCTTTTGAACTTCTCACATTTAATATCTTTTCAAGAGACTTTTAGAACCAAATAATATAACTGGTTCATTGTTAGATTATGGAAATTATCTCTTTTTTTACTTTATTATTTTTATTTTTTGCTCATCCGTTCATTGTTAAAATATGGAAATTTGATTTAATTGTACTGCATTTCAAAGGTTGCCTTGTGCTGTTCAGTGGTGGATCCACGCCTTCAAATAAGGGGGGGCGGCTATCCAGACCCTGGCACAAGGGGGGGAGGCGGTTTAAAATTTTTTTCCGGCCCTTCGGGCCTCAGTTTGTTCTGAAAATAAGGGGGGGCACCGCCCCCCCCCCCGGGCCCCTCCCCTGGATCCGCCACTGCTGTTTTACTAATATCTACGAAATATCTACAGTATTTCGCCAGGTATAAATGGAGGTTTAACATTTTTACTTTCTGAGGAATAGAACTTGAGTGTGGTTCACCTCTAGACAAAGAAATGACTAAATTTTTACCGATTCATTTAAAATATCAGCTGTTTGTGATTTGCTCCAGATAATTCTTCATAACCAACCGGCGCTTACCATATTTGGAAGATGCGAGCAATATACCATTTATTCGATGGCACATTTGATTGGAAGCGAGGTTGATCGATGGTGTATTTAATTGGAAACGAGGCTGCTTGGGCTATAGACCATCGATCAACCTCGCTGTTTATTCAAGAGTAAATTTGCATAGATGCTGGCCACGTGAGTATAAACGCTCTGTACTCTCATCGACCACAAGCGAGAAAAATCGTTCTGTTGTTTAAAATTTAAAATTAAACTGTTCTATCAATAAATACCGTAAAATTCCGAAAATAAGCCCCGGGCCTTATATTTTTCAAAGGCCCATATTCGGAGGGGCTTATCTACGGAGGGAAATTTGGGTTTAAAATCGATTGGGCTAGCCTTATAGTTGGAAGTAAATTTACTGTTTTTGTGCTGTTTTACTTTGTATTTGAGGGCACATTTCCGGGGGGCTTATATTTGGAGGGGCGATTTAAAGGAGGGAGCTTTTGCGTCACCGGTTTGGGGGGCTTATATTTGGAGGGGCTTATACACGGAGGGCTTATTTTCGGAATTTTACTGTATGTGTTAAATAGTTACTTGGCAACAGTAGTACGAGAGAAGGTTGAATGCGAAAGTAAAGCATGGATGTATTGATTAAACATTTGTGGTTCTGAGATCAGGAGCAGAATGTCCCTTCTTCGAACTTCGCAAATAACTCAAAATTGTCTCAAAGTTTCCTGATATTCTTTCCTCCATGGTTGTGAGCCGCGTTTCTAAGTTCTGCATTCTTTGTTCAAGCATTCTAAATTCGGTGTTATGCGAGCACTGCACTTGAGCGGAATTTAGCTGTGATATTAACGAAGGAGGTGTGGTGTTAATAGATGGCATTAGATTATGGATTCTTGGCTCACTTCCCCCGCCGCCATCCCCTCCCGTTGCGTGTTGTGTCTGAGGAATTCTGCCATTTATGAAGAAAGTTGGTGATCCTGTGCGTTCGAGCCTGTCCACGTTACCACGCGAGGAGAATGTTGATCGTGCGTTGGACAATCTCCGCGGAGAGCCTGGATTTGTTTCTTCTGGAAATAAAAGGACGACCTCTTCATCCTACAAAAACAAATGATAGATGGCTAAATAGAGTGCAACTGCCTTAAAGTTATCTCGTCCAGTTAAGGAAAAGGATGTGATGTGAGTTTTTTTGAGATCACATTCCTTTTATACTTTAAACCAACAATGATTGAATATGTTCCAGACGAAAGTACATTGTCCGAAAACATGCTACAACTAAATGTAACTACAAAAAAAATCCATGCAGAGCAGAGACGGATACACAAGTAGCAGAAATATACAAAAGGGGCATCCAAAGGAGATGAAGTCACAATATACGCAGATCTACAAGACAATGTTGAGGCAAAAATATCGCCGCATCTAACACTCTTTTGAAAACTTGGTCTGTTACACTTCCGCGAGCTTATCGCGATCTCACCTCCGCGTCAGTCCCCAGATTATACGCTAGCTCCAAATGAGTGAGAAAATCTTCTCGAAATGACGGGTAAGCCTTTAACACTGAAACCAAATCACTCCAAGCAACTGAATGAATTTCGCCATGTGTTTGAACGCGAAGGCTGGCATTGGCTTGCGGAATATACAGACTCTGAACTGTACTGTAATCACAGCTGATGACGTCACCTTTACCTGTGAAACAAACAAGACACAACAATCCAGATAGTATCAGTAACTTAGTTTGCTAAGAATTCTCATTCTAATTGTTGCAACCAAATTTTTTTTAGCTCGGATTGGTCATTCGAAATAACGAAATCAGTTATAATTAATTCTTAATAGTTTAAATTAAGAGCAATAACCAAAAAGTCATCGCGATGGCGATGACTCTGGACGGTTCTTTGAACAAGTATGTGCTTAATTCGATTGTATGTACTTAAAAGACTAATTAACAATATAAGGAAAAAATAGAAAAGGGTTTAATAGGTGTTTATTAAATTTGATAAAATGCATCGTCTGAGATTTAAGTTTCATTTTTTGAGAGGGGGTGGGGAGGGTAGTTAAACAATCCAGCAATCCTGGAAAAATGAACAGAACCATAGGAAAGATTTTTAGGCCCTTTAGAGTTTGTATTTTATGTACTTGATAAAATATGAGCGGTAGATCTGTATGGGTGTTCATTAAAAATTTCTTTTGAACTCCACTTTTGGCTGTGTGTATTGAACTGAAAAATATCGTGCAATTTTTTTGGTATAAATTGAAAAAAAAAACAATGTCATCATGCAAGTTTTCCTCTTTCTTTCTCTTTTTGGATTTCACGTAACCCTCAATTTAGGCGCAGTCAGAAAAACAAAACATATTACCAAAATACCAACCTAAAGTAAGCATAGTCTCGTCGTGTTTTACCACTTCAATGTTGCCTTTAGCTATGAAGTACAACCGTTTAACCTCATCTCCTTGTTTTATAATGTAGTGTCCTGGAAGATAATGTCGGATTTTAAATCTCAAAGCCAGAGCACGAAGACATCCCTCTGAAGCAGTCTTAAACACGCCACATTCTTCGAATAAACCTCGGTGTAAGTGGAGGCAGACGTCTGCTTGAAGCGACTCGGGAAAACGCTTGATTACCTAAACAAAGATTTGTAAGATTAATATGCGTGGTACATCACTTGTCTACTGAGTACAACAATATAGCTAAAACGGCAGCCTACAAATAAGCTCTCGAACCATAAATTCTGTACAGGAATGTAGGATCGGGTGGGAAAGAAAGTTTCGAGTTTTGTAGGGTGTACGTCACTTAACCTCATCTAATCATAAAAATATCATTAGAGTTGATACATATGGGGTCAGGTGTCTTACCGTTTCCATGTCAACGCCCTTGGTGTAAGCCCACTCATGTCTGAAATATTCGTCCAACTCCTCCCTAGTGGACTTGGGAATTTTGTAAAAACGAACGAAGTCTTCGATGATCCTCAAGTCACGATGAAAGCGTGACGTTCGTGAGTAAATCCGCTGAATGATCGCGGTTAAATTTCCAAATATAGAGGCGTACATCAAGGCTGCGAAAATCAATTCAAATCTTTGTGATTGT
>NC_133209.1:29351573-29386573 GCF_958299795.1 Porites lutea | reverse complement strand
ACCAGGTTGTTCAAAGCTGGGTTAAGATAACCCAGGGCATAGTTCAGTATTAAAATGGAATGCTTATGAAACCCGTTAGACTCTTCTGATATATTTTTTTGTTAGCTTTTTTGGACCTGACCGTGTACTACGTTCAATAGCATTCCTATCATTTTGAACTTAATGACAATACAAACATCGCGTTAAATTTATTCAGTCACAATTTGTGAACAAAACACAAAGGATTGCGCACGGTCAGGGAGCTTCCAACATAACCTACAGCACCGTTGTTTTCAACTTTGATGTTTGCCGGCTTTCCTAACCAGTCTCCTCCACTAACTATGCCCACGGTTAGTGCGAAATTGAGTTGAGATACATGAAAGATTAATAAGCAAATTCAGTTAAATTCGTCTTGTCCACAATTTGATGATTGGACGCTCTAATTAGAATAGCGAAAATTATCAGAGCAAGTGCTTTTGAACAAAATAAAAAAACCGGATTAAAATTTAACCCCGCCTTAGCTCTAAACGGCCCTTGAACAAGAGGTTCCGGTACTCTCAGCCCTTCGCCGTCATTTTCCGGCCCCTTAAAACGACTTCTCCAGAATTAACGATGACTTACCGAATCCACCCTGTTTTCAACTTGTGACAATACCATATACTCAAACGGTATGGCGGCTACAAAGTCAACTACAAACCAAGATTTCAAATAATGCAGTGCAATTTGTCTTGGTGCGCTTACTACTTCGTCGGTTGAAGGATTAATAAAGGTTGTTCTGAAGTTAATCAAAATGTCAACTATAAACATAACGTCCACCAGAAGGTTAAAGACTAGCAGAGGAGTAGCTTTATCGAAGTTTGACCATTTGCTTCCTTGTAATGGTATTAAGAATGCCACGGAATAGGGAATTTCTATCGCGGTGAATATAACGAGCGCCAGAATAAGCCAGTCCCACACTGCTTTGAAGAGGGAATCATGTCGGATTGTGCACGGATGAAGATGCGTTTCTGGTCGAGGATTTGAGCTGGAACTGAGGGACATGACCTGAAAATAAACAAAATACGAGTTGATATTTTAAGCATATTTTGAGCATTTGGGGTAGGGAAGTGTTACCATCGCAAACAGAAAAGATCAACCACTCCAGGGAAAGACTAGTGTTGTGTCCATTAGGGCCCACTATATAAAGACTTCTGTACACAGACATGACTTTTCACTCCATGGACACTCTAGACATTGGTGTCATCATAAACCTCTCTCGCTATCCGGCTTATCAGAAGTTCGAAAGGGTAGAAGAACATTCCCTTGCGCATGCCCAGTTCTCCACTTTTTTTTCTACTCCTCGCTCCATTTCGTACATAAACAAGATGGAACGCTTCATGCACTCAAACTATTCAAGCTTCATCTAAATTCGGAGGTTAAAATCTGTAATATTAGCAAAGAATATTATCACAATTAAAGACGCAACTTATGTAGATGCGGAACGAAAGCCTGAAAAAATTCAGGCTTGACGGGACTCGAACCCTGACCCGCTCTGTGATATCGATACAGCGCGCCTAACAATTTGAGCTAGAATGTCAACTAGGAGCAGAGCAGTGCGTTAAATTGGTTCTTGATATGTTCGGGTAAGATAAAGATGAAATGATGCACATATGAATTTCCTGTAATAGAATCACGAAATGAAGAAATATGGAAAGTTCCTATGCAGTCGGCGCGCAAAGAAAGCGGAAAAATTTTAGAGTCATAAGATGAGTGTGTACTCCCAAAGTCGGTGCTTGTCGAGTACAATCCTCAGCGACTCTCATTACTTGGTGTAATTTACAAGGATACAAGGACAGAATACCAGACCTAAAAGTCCAGGTAAATCACTTAACATGGTGCGCGATATAAAACGAACTCGACGAGAAGTGAAGGAAGTAACATGAAGAGATTTATTGAACCACAGATCAATGTTCCTAGCACAGAGGTAACAACTTGATGCGGAAGAATCGACGGGGTCGATTGACAAGACAATAGGTCCCTAAGTTGTGAAATCGGTACAAAGTTGTACAAAGTCGGTACAAATTTGGTTTGCACACGCACCAATGTTATCTTGACTCAAAACGCTAAGCTGAGCTTGACAGAGGATGAGAACGAGTGTAGATAGAAATATAGCCCCAATGGCTGACAGAAGTTAACACCATCAAGTTTACACTAGAACTGAAATAACTAAGATGAAAACGCTAAATTTGTAATTATCAAAACGTGCTTGAAAACGATTTAGAAATTATTACGTATTTCCCGAGCGGACATAACAGAAAAGGGCTGGGAAAGTAGCGTGGGCTTATCAATAAAAATCATCACTTATGTAGACGATAAATCGATTTATAATAACAACCGTTAGCACGTTCGTGCAATCACAGGGTATAAACGAAAAGAAGTCACGTTTCAAAACCAACACTTGGTACTTGGTACAAATGCCATTTTTCAAACTGATGATTGAAAATACGGCAGTAAAAGATCCTTGAAAGCTGCCCACCTACACCTCCCCTAACTCAACGTTAGCACTGATATCTCACTTAAGACAAAATATTTGGATCAGAAAATACAGTACACTGAAGATTGTGTTGGATTACGCATTCCCTTTAAATGATCACGGGGAACTCAAAATGAATTTCGCGATTTTAAACTGAAAACATTATAATCTAACGGAAAATTGCAAAAAGTGTTTTTCAGGATCAGAATTTTAACCTACAGCAGTCAAATTAGCTTTTTTCCTGACGTAACTGTGATACTGAAAAGCCCCTTACAAGTTAGAACTTTTCGTTCACAATAGAAAAGCAGAAAAAAGAAGGAAAATATAAAAATACATCGAGCATATCAGCCACTTATTGACCTATATTCTGAGGATCGGAACTCCTCATGTTCGATCAAATGCTTCTTTGATCCCGAAAAGTGTCTCTTGATTTTACATCAGGCGAGAGAAAACTGGCTTTTTTCTCCGAATGCTTGTCCTTATAAAATCACGTAGACTTTCACGTTCAGTCGGAGGCTAAAGACCGTCGGCGAAAAAGTCTTATATTTCGATTGAGTTTTTTCATTTTTTAAAAAAAGGAGGGAGTTTTGCCCTCGAATGTTTGCCAGTCTTTCTTTTTTCCTTTTATCTCTTAATTCTTTTATGAATATATTAAAATCAGGGTTGCCACTCATCAGAAACTAAAAAATTCCGTGACTTTTAACCGATTGGAGTCTAAAGAATTTTCACCGACCTGACTTTAGTTGATTAATACGAACAAACAATCCATATTTACATTTGCTTGGGCTTTTTTAACTTGTGGATTACGCGTAACGTAAGGAACAAGTTATTGTGGGCACTGCGATATGCAAATGTTCACTCAGATGTAGACCCCTTCCATTCGTAAATCAGTCGGTTCCGCACGAAAGCGCCCGATCTCAAAACGACAACTGTCCTAGATCCATCCCGTTCCGCGATGTTCTGATTTTGTACATTTCACAGGAGTCACAGGACCACGGTCTTCATGTGGAGTTTGAATGTTTCAAATTAGCACTATGGCCAACTTTGACACAGAAGTTTATGAACTTTTGAGGCTTTTTGACTCGTCCAAGCAAAAAACATGACGAAAAGATCAGCCATTGCTCTTCGACTCCCAAGCTGGTCCAAGCTGACGATTCTGACGTGAGTCTCACGATTTTTTAACGTCAAGACTCCCAATCTCATGGTTTTGTAGTGAAACATCATTCTGAAATGGAATGTTTCTTCGTTCAATAAAAACGGAAATCTTTACTGCTGCTAAATCGTAATTGATTCTCCTCATGTAAACGCCGAGAATCGCAAGCTGCTACGAAATGAGTTAAAGTACGGCTTTAACTGTCAAAACCATGCTTGTTTTCCTCGAATATATCCTCAAGGCTTCATAAATAAAGTACTACAGGCTTCAAACAGCGTCGACCGGCAGAATTTCATGTGCAAAAGTGGTGTGGATGATTAATTTAACGCGAGTCTTCAATGTTAGTTGTCCTGGCGCAATAGATAATGGCCGTTGACCTTCCACTTCGGAGGTCCGGGTTTCGTCTCTCGCCATTGGAATTTTTTTTTTCAGTTTGTTTTTGGTCCTTTTCGTTTTTTTTTTCTTTTCGAAAACCATATTTTCATTTCTTGACAGACTCAAAATATATCGGTGGACTAATTGCAGGTTCATTATATCAGCTTTCATTTTTAAAATACAGTAATTTATAATCCACAAGTTAGCCTTAGGCACCCTTTGATTATTCTTGTCTTCATTTTCAAACTGTTTACGCTTTTCACGGGATTTTGAGTGCAAGGAATATAGAATTCCCTGACTTTTCAATGACTTTAACAATATGAAAGATTTTTCCTATAAATTTTAACAAAATTCCCTGACTTTTCCCTGACCTTGAAAAGTATTTGTTTTTCCCTGAGTGACGGGGACAACTCTGAATTATACACTTAAAAATGGAGTCTTATCTTCTTCTACAAAGTTAATAATATAATCTATATATCAGCTCGTAAATTTAACAATTTTAAGCTGCTTCGCTCGTAAGAGCCTCACACGAAATCATTAAGATACCTAAAACACAATTGGCGATCTTGATTACGGACCTTGAAACAATAGCTATGAAGAAAGTGGCTCGTTTTCTTTGTGTTCTCAAAATTTAATATCAATTTGTTTTGACCTAAAATTTGCCTCAATTGCGCGTCGGCTCCGGTGTTTGCAGATCAAATGTGTCTTGTGCTTTTGACTTCCTGAGTTCGAACATTTAAAGGCAATTATGATCGCTTCTGTTTTATTTTTTCCTTCTTCCTTTTTTTGCGTTTTAGGAGCTTTTTGAATGACAATAGTTGTGTCTGAAAGCTTAGCGATATCTCTGTTTATCTGATGCGATAGTATGTTTAAATTGTAAGCTGAGCTTTGAAAGGAAATCCCTCGTTCAAGACCATGGGCAAGATATTTAGCGGGCCTGAAAAAATACGTGATTGTACTGACCGGTTTTTCTAAAGGCATCGATTGACCTTATTGCAAATATTCGAGAAAGAAATATTTTATCACTGTATATCTTTGTATGTTGATTTTCAGTTTGTATACGAATCTTGAATTGTTTTAAAAAATGCAAATCATTGTTCTTGTATATTGACAGCCTGATCTAGATGCTTCGAGCACCTGTTTTCGGTCGGTCAAGGAGAAAATGGCGTTTAGTTTATGGCTAAAAATGCTAATAAAAAAGATAATAATCTAGGGCGGTTTATGATATCAGTCTTGGCTGGTTCACGGCTGCTAAAAATGAACTGGGATTAAAAGAAGCAATATAACAGTGAATTATATGTAATGGAGGACGGATATATAAAAGCTAGCCAAACAGACCATTAGATTGGTTTGGGTTTTATATAGCTAAATTGCCTAACAAACCGTGTACTGACGACGAACCGAGATAAAGAAAATAATATTGCTTGAGATTAAATTCAGGATTGAAGGCTACTATACTAGAATGTTACAGACTTGGAGATTATAGAAAACAATATGGCAGATAAAATCGATGTGAAAATACAGTATGTCATTTTTGCAGTCGGCTCAACAAAAGGTCAAAATCATATGATCGAGAAGAAGAATGACTAATGATAGTCGAACTTAATTCAGTAGTTGAATGTTTACTTTGAAGTACGAAACACCTCCGACAATCTTTCACACTGAGCACATAAAAAACTGTCTTCTAACACTGGGAAGTGGAAACTTATTTCTTGCAATGAAAGACAAGATAATTCGTATTTGAGACCTTCAGTTATAAAGACGATTTTGAAGTGAAAACAACACGCCCCAGCAAGTTTATTAAGGCGATGCCTCAGTAAAATATTCATAGCTTGCTTTTAAAGTCAAAATATGTAATGAGCAAACCCGCACTGCTTATACATGTATATTATTGTTGTCCTCTCTAAAAATAAAAGTGCATCGATTATTGAGTTTGTCGCTGCCAAAGGGGCTTGTTTAGAGAATCCAGATAAATTATTTTAGCTCTTTAAGCAAGGTTTATTAGTTTATAAGTAAAAATAACTACCCCTTTTCTGAAAGTATTTCCTTGACCGTCAAAAGGACTCGCTGTGTGGTTTCCGAGGAATGCAACGAGATCTTGAAAATTCCATTAAGGCAAACAGTTCGGTTAAAAAATAATGAAATGTCAAGACTGGCATAAAGCTGAGTGCTGTGATGTGCTTTTTTCTAATCTCGCTCCTGACCGCAACGATTTACAACCAGCTGAGGCAGAAAAGACGGCGTTTAGGACTGCTTTCTAAAATTACTACTCGTAGGTCTTTATTCTTTGAAAATAAAATTTAAAAATTTATTTTTCATAAAGCATTTATTCGTGAAGCTAAAACTGGATACGACAACCGTAAGCCGTGTCGCACGTTATGATTATATATTGCTTCGACTCGTAAAATTTTTGTGTTGAATAATTAACTTACCAGGCCTTTAATTCCCAACTGTGGCGCGAATGAGGCATTGCGGGAGCTTAAAAGGCGACGAGACAAAGACATATTGGGCTTCTCGGCTAGAATTTAGGCTCTGATTTTCATCCGCGAATCGCTCGCCGTCTTCGAAACCTTTGGTGCTTTTCAGGGATGTTACACGACCTCTGAACAGGATATCCGCTGGACGCCACAGTCTGTGACGTCATAATATATTATCTTCGCGCGCTTCCTTCAAGTGCAGTGGGAATAATTTATAAATTTCTTTTTTTCCTCCGACGGACGAAAACATTCCTTTAAACGAGAAACGGACAACAATCCTTGTTCCCCGAAGTGACAGTGCCATAATTGTCTAGACCGCGGTTTTTCCACTTGTCAAGGCGGGATACGTAACGAAAAGAACTATTTTGAATGTTTTGAGATTCGTTTAGCATTGAAGAACAGTTTTTGCTACGAAATTTCAAACAATTTTCTTAACGTGTTTTAAACGATGACCGACCCATTCCATATATAGTCCTTTAAACACTGTCTGAAATGAATATAACTGTAAATAAAGTAAAACGCCAGGTGGAAATCAACTTCGCCCAAAATGAAGGGAAAAATTATTAATGAAAGCCGATTGTTAATGAAATTTATACTTCAAGACGGACTCAACCCTACAAAATGTGATTTTAAATCAAGTTTATAGGGTAGCCTTAACTAAAAGGAAGTCTTAAGAGATGATCGGGAAAACACCTGTGATAGATAGAAATATGTAAGCTTACATGATAACCATTAATGAATAAAAATAGACAAGTTAACAATATCAACAAAACGCAATTTTTCTATGCAACCATACCTTTCTAATTCGAGAATTAGACGGGCAAACGCTGAAAAGTACTTTACAAAACAGGGAAAAACGATTTACTAACTTTGATTGTCCGGCAAAATTAAGCTTGTGTTATAATTGGCTATTACTTAAAACGTCCCATTTCAACCATTTCCTTAGACTCCAGAAGACTCAAGAATGAACTTCGTCACAGTCGCGAACTCCTCGGCGATCTTTATGTCCAGCGCACGAGATTGCGACGCAAGATCCTTGTATTTACCAGACTATCAAATGATCGCAACCAAGCGGGTAAAAGTCAGAAAGAATCACCTTTGGAAGACCAGCGAAGACTCATAAATCTTACTCATTTCGACTACCGACTGCTATGGCTTATCTATAGAAGGATCATTCATGTGGAGTTGCCCCGCTGACCAAAACGCCAGAAGACACTGGATAAGAGATTAGGTGGCAGATTCTTGGGCTATTTTAGCTATTACAGATCAGGCTTTAAGACCCCAATCCAAAAGGACCAAGCAAGGATTGAATTAGCTATTCTGAGTGAGTCGTGTTGCAACGAACCGTTGTAAGACATATAAATGTACAAAACAATTAGCTCGTCCCCGATGTAAGGAATCCAAGACAGTCTTGAATTATGGATTGCACGCCGTGGATTCCGGATTCCACGCACTGGATTCCAGTTTTTGTCAGTGGAACTTGGATTCCGGATTCTAATGGTTCGTGGGATTCCGGATTCCTTGAGCTTTATTCTGGTTTCCACGAGCAACTTTTCTTGGATTCCAGAATCGCGATGCGCCGATTAGGTCAATTAGCACTGAGTGGGCGTCACTGCATGCATGGACACACATTCACAGCACCTTTCACATGCGCAAAGTCTACTTTAGAAGCTACAAAGTAAAATTTGTTAGCGAGGTAATACGTAAAATCACTTCGCTGATCTTCGTCACAGTCTATGGTTAATGCATTAACATGTCCTACCGTTATTTTATCAGTTTAGTTTACTTAATTGTATTTCACTTATAATAATGCACTTCTTTCGAAGTTTATTGCTACCATTTACTCCACTTACAAACTGATTTAGCTTGGGATATTCGCCTTTAACTGATTCTTAGCCTTTGAAATAATAAAGAAGGAAAGTATGAAATCTTATAGTTAAAACCACGCGCTAGACTGAATAGAGTTCCAGAGGTTGTAAAACGAAAGAAATTATACTATAACACGGCTGGAGCTGCGCACTACTATCCTATATATAGGAAGCAAATCCTGTTTCGTGTTTTCTTAGTTTACAGTCAAGCCTCTTTTAAACGGACATGCATTACGTGATCACCCTTTAGCTTTAGCTAGTAAGGGGGCCCTTTCTTATACGTAAAGTCTCGAAAGTCATAGCCTGCGAACGGCAGACTTTTCCCCTCGCTCATCGCCACTGAGGGACGTTTCGGGAGGAGGAACGTCTGCGACTCAGCGACAGAAATTCCATACTGATGACGCAAAATCTGTTCGGAATCCGGTCAGAAGCGCTAATTGGTCGACGGAGTAGTTTCATTGTTCTAGCTATTGTTTACGAATGACAGACAAAAGACAAAAGGCGGCAAAGGTCAAATGTAAACGCGATGAATCTCTAACAGTCATATATGTGTGGAATATAGTCTTCTCTAGAAGAAGCATTTGAGTTTTGCAGGAGCTCATTCGTCGATGAACACAACGCTTTTCCAAAATCGACCAGGAGAAAAGTAAAATTGAACAAATTTGCATTTGGAATCCCCTGACTACCAGATTTGTTATGTAAGCATTGATTTACGTCATCAGTATGGAATTTCTGCCGCTGAGTCGCAGACGTTCCTCCTCGCGTAACGTTCCTCAGCGGCGATGAGCGAGGAGAAACGTCTGCCGTTCGCAGGCTACGAAAGTCATTTCTCATAATTACTGACTGACCTGTATTAATTGTTAGTCACCTCTATGAAGCGGTTGCGCTCACCTTTCATGTGGTAACGAGTTTTTAGTTATTGTCATTTGTCTGAACTTAATGCCTTGTTCTTATTTTTTAGACTCGACTTCATATAAATTTTAATCTGATTTGTACGTGATATTTTGCATAAATACCACTCGTGATATTTCAAAATTGTCTCAAATTTCACTCGCCTGACGGCTCGTGAAATTACGTATAACAATTTTGAAATATCACTTGTGGTATTTATGCCAAATATCACTACAAATCATGCTATTACCTATACTAATTTACTTTATCTAGTGATCTGTAGAATTTCTTTTTAGATTCAAATATTTTTTAATTGTAACTGAATGTAAAGCGCTTTTGAATATTGTTTATAGTATTAGCGGTAAACAAATTCATGAACATTATTATTAAAATTATAAATATTAGGATTTTATAGTTAGCTTTGTTATTAATAACAGAATTATTTTTATTATTGAAAAATTATTATTATTATTATTATTATTACTATTATTATTATGTGCATGTCTCACTCCAAGGTACTCCATGGTATTGCCAGTTTTTCTTTTTTTTTGCAGGGGAGTTACTGGGAGGAAGCTATTTATAGAAAAACCTATCTATTACTATGGATTTAAGGCGTACCTCGCCTAATGGAAACCATAACCCATAAATTACCAACATAAATGAATGCAGCAATTAAGGGATATTATCAATCGAGACCAACACAAATTCAAAAGGCAGCAGAAACTTTCAATTCCTATATTCAAGATCAGGTTATTGTTTCAATTTCTTTCAAGTAGTTTGGGGAAAGTTTGTCACTTTTCAGAAATATATTGAGCTATTAGCAAGGTGGCGACAGCGATTAGCATTTTAAGGACTGAAATGATACGTTGTTATCCCAGCAATTGACGCATTCAGACTTTCCAGCGACACGAGGATAAAGGGCGTTGCTAGAGTTCTTTTATTGAACTCGAAACGTGGGTGCTTTTCCCAGCATGATATTATATGATTTGCATTTTAAAATAGAAGTTCTGAAGACTTATTTCCACGATAAGCATATTTAAATATTGGCTTTAAGTAATTATTGAGGACTCTCATGAAATGAAGCAAACATTACAAGAAATGTTACCTCGAAAATTCAGTGTTAAAATACAAGATGGTACAACAGTAAAATGAGAAATAGGATTTATACTTAAGCGAGCAGATTTCTTAATTTTTAAAACCAATCATAGTTACTAAAATTAGCTAAGCAATCGGCAAAACTTCTGACTGGTCTCGAACTAAGCTCCGAATCTTGAAAAGTCCGCAGGATTATCATCAAAACGCGGCTTAAGAATACAATAGAAGATGATTAAATATCAAACAAAAGTTCAGGCTCCTTTTTGGAAAAAGTCACCTTGGAAATAAAGCTAAGGTTTTCGTGCGATGGTGAAACAATAGTTACAACATATGCTAACCTCAGTCTTCACTAACTTCCAGCGTGCCATAGCCGATCACGCTCTTCTTTCGCCGGGAATCTCGCAAGTGATCGAGATAGACCTCCTTTTCTTATGAACAGCGAGTTTATAGAAATAGCCGAATATTTCAGAAAAATGAGGCGGCTTGCATTTCCAGTTGCAACGATCAAAATTCGCTGTTACACGAACGACAATTGGCATATGTTGTTTTTGCTGAAACAACTGAGAGCCAACAGAGAGCCAATGGGAGCCCTTACGGCCCATGGCAGATGTTGCGATTAATTAAGGCAAATAAAGTTGAACATGGCGAACTAAAACTTCCATTTGAAATATGATAAACAAATGTTTTTATTCTCCCAGGCATTTTTCTTCTATTTTCGAGGTCACCTAGCTCACTTGATGGCTTATTTTGCACCTAAACTTCAGTTTATGCAGAAAAAGGGATATTTTTGTTTTCTATGTTGAAACAAATCAGGAGCAGAAAATAGTTAAATATCTCAAACAATGCGATAACATTGTATCACTTGCGACAACTGGCAACCAACGGTTAAAAGGAAGTTATTTCACTTTGAGCGTGTTTTTGCCGCTTCGTCAAGGTTTTTTTACGTCAAAAGATGAACAGAAGTAATAAACTTAATGAGCCGGGCTAAACGAAATTGAACACCATGCAAATGAATTTAACAACCATGAAAAGCGCGAATTATAAAAAAGGGAGACAAAATGAATGACAAGAAAACACAGGGGAATTAAACTTTCGTGAATATCTTTGCCTCAAGCAATGAACAAGACCGGCTTAATTAACCATCTACGACAGGTGTTTTTTGTCGAAACAGTCTTGAAATTATGTGATTTCGCGCGAAACCAATGGTGAAAAATCGATGAATATTTTTAAAGAATAAAGCGAACGGTGACAGATAATACACGTTGAAAAGGGCCGAAGCTGACAAAGCATTTAAATTTCAAATTTATCTATGGGATCACAACGAGGGAGGGGGTTAGAAACATTGTTGTTGTAGTTGTTTTTTTTTTTTTTAATTTGTTGCTATTAACAACCGCAACATTATTTCTTAGAGTCTAATGACAAGCTAATTCAAAAAGCTTTTCTGCCGTTTTATAATAGCCTCCTTAAGTATTATTATTTACCAAAGTTGGCCTTTTATCTCCTTCACATCATGCATTTAGGTCTGATATAAAGGCTTCCAAAAATTAAACTTTAAAAACGGTGGACGGGGTACCCAGAGAAAGTTGCAGTTTGTTTTTTAGTACCTATTTTAGTGTTTATTGTTTTTACATATTTTTTATGGTTCTCTCAATAGATTCGCTACAAAAGAACTCGACCCGGCAATATCCACTCCGGCAGCCATCTTACATCACGGGTTAAGATGAACTCAACAAATAGGGCTGCTTCCAATGCGTTGGTCCTCATGGCTCAGTTGGTAGAGCACTGCAGCGCCAACTCAAAGGCCAAGAATGAGTACGGATCCCATTCAAGCCCCCAATTTTTTCAGGTTAATTTGCAATATTGCTTAAATTCCTATTGTCATGCCTTCACTAAAATGGTTTCATTGTTTCGTGGTGGTTAGCAAAGTGGTTACAAATTAAGTTCGTGTCTCTTTAGACTAATGTCCTGTGGCAATGTCCTTACATCTCGCATGCAGGTGTTCGGGCATAGCTTGTTTTTGACCCTTAACCGTCGAACGGTTTGTCTTGGAGAGGCCTAAGCACTATTATTTATTTTGGCCAATCATAAATGTGACCTACTGAAAAGACGCCATAAAATCTCATCACTGTCACTCACCATAATTCTAAGTCATAAATTGAGCGTTCATTCAGAGCCACATGGAAACCACGTGCATAGACCGAACATCGAATTTAATCTCTGTCCAGCAATTGGTCGAAACCGGGGAAAATTCTAACAAAGCTTAACAACATTCCTGATAATTGGTTCGACGCACGGCTAACAAAAGAAATGCACTAGCTTCCGACACCATGATGGTTATATTAAAAAGATTAACTAATTTTCATCATTTAAAAATTTGTTTCTTTACTGAACCATTGATTGTGCTTAGATTCCGCGATAAATGTTTTTGCCGATTGGTTTGGCTTGCGTTCAGAAACTGGCCGCGGAAGAAATTTGTGGTTGAGAACTAACACGTACGAAAAATCAAGAATTTACCTTAAAATAGGAAAATGGAGGTCTCCAAAAATTACACCGAAATCAAAATCACTCTTTCTTCTAAATAACTCGGCTTTTTTGTTGACTGAGTGTGATGAATATGCATTGTACGTCGAAATTAAACATGATATTACACCTTGATAATACCTCTAAGGTCATGGGTCCCAAAGAATCTAAATAGAAAAACCCATTTCTTTGTCTATTTGCTAAAATCCGAGTTAATTGCAACAACAGTCTAAGAATGTCATTGTTACACTCCTGCCCTCTAGACCTGGATTCCAGAAATCTTTGTTTGATAATGGTTGAGCGCTCGACCTGGAATTGATGGGGTTTATTTTAGCCCAGTGAACAATTTAAATTTCTATCATGTTACTCAACTGTTCAGCCGTTTTGAAAGTTGACGGCAACATTTTATCAAGAAACTAGGATTTGATTAGTTCTGTAATGATTCTTTATTCAGGGCGAAGACGGCGAAAAGCCCCGCTTTTGGTCGAGATTTTTGGCAGCAAGTTCAAACTACGCCTGTTGAAATGGTTAGTTTGCAGGTTTGAGACGAGGATACAAATTTTCGATTTCCAGAAGCACAAAAATGGCTCATATAGGGCTTTAAACCAAGGTGTTTGTAAGATGCTATCTCAGACAACTAAAGTATGAAACAATTCAGATGGAAAACGTCTATAACATACAGTAATTATAACAAGACCTTACAATCTTAGTTTTCTTACCGACACAGGGCAGCAGCCGAGATTAACCTTGCAGTTTAACTGGCCGATTTTCCTCTGTTCCTAGGAATATAGAAACGAGATGAAATACTGGGATCGATCAAGAAGCATAAACATATTCATAATGTATAGGTTCTGGTAAAATATGTAAAAGCAAAACAAAAATTAACGGAATAAACTTTACACACCGTTACACCAATAACAGGCAGAACTGAACAAATTCCAAGATCTTAGTGAAAGTTTTCAATTTTGAGGTACTCCGTTTCTTTGAGCAACAAGCAACAATTGTCAATAACATTTTGTGAAAAAAAATACCTTTTACTCTTAAGATTGAATATGAATTTGAATAAGATTCAAATGACTGTTTTTTTTTAAGTTTTGCGGGAATCGTTGTGAGTTTTAGGAGATATGATAAGTTTTTGCTGAGGTTGTGTCAGTTACAACCGTGGTTTATATTGTTTTTCAAACAGAACGTGTTTCTAAATTTAGAAGATAATATAAGGGCAATAGAACCCATGCAGTGATAGTTGTCACATAAGTGATGAAAAAAAAATTACAATATTGAGACGGTACCTGCAAAAATGTCAACCCGGTACCAAAAGCGAGCACTTGCTTATGATATCACCAGTCGGGCCTGAAGATGGGGTCCACAACTTATTTTGTTGTGCAATGCTTCGTATTAGTTCGGTGGCTTTGAATAAATGCCAGAATATTGACACTCAAACTAATTAGCAGTTGCCCGTAATTGGTGGATAAAAAGGCATTGAGCACTCGATATATAAGAGCGTCGGTGAAAATGTTTTATGAAACCGCAACGATTTTCTGTGGGCGCCTCTTTTATTGTTTTAGATCATTACAAACTTAGTCTCACGTCGTTCAATTTTGTAGGAAGACAAAACACTGATAAAGAAATTGTCTAAGCACGATCGTTGTTTATCCCTCTAGAGACAGCTTTGGCACTGCAGTCAAATTGTTGCAACTAAGTTTTTGCGTTTCGTTACGCTCACGTACACGAGCCACGCTGGGCAGTCCATAAGAGCCTTAATACCGCGAAAAGCCTGGTGCCTCCTGTAATAACTAAATCATTAATTAGACAAATGACACTTTAAAAATAACGTAAACCACGGCAACTGTGAAGCCCTGGAGACAAGGTTGCCGTAGGCTCAGTTGATTTGGTAAAGCTGGAGAAAATGGCGGGAAGATTTCATTCGAAGAGAATTTTTTTCAGCCTTTTTTTTCGCCACTGCAAAAGTTGCGTATATAACTGCGATGATCTTCCTTCATATCATTCTTCACTCCGCTGTTCACATACATGATTTTCATATATTCATAACTTCAACAACAAAACACAACTCAACGGATGGATGACAACTGCTGTTTGAAGGTCATCTGCTAAAAACATCCATTCATATCCTGACTTTGTCGTGGAAAGCACAAATGAAGACGAGAGTTAACATCGCTCGAGGTGCGCGTGTTTTAAATTCTGAATTGACTGAATTGTGTTAAATGAATTTTGAGAAACAATTATTGCATTCGGCTGTCGTATGATCTGCTGCATAAGTCTTAAGCTTATACACAGCCTTATCTAATAATTGCTAAATAACACTTAAAAAACAGTCTCAGATGAACATTCATTTCATTCCATGGGCTGTAAGTTGAACGATCACGTTAGGATTTCACCTGAGAGACTCAAAGGTTTGAAACAGTTAAGGAAAACCAGCGGTTTTACCGGTATTTCATCAGCTACACAAGCTGCGCCGTAATAAAAAATGCAGAGCAGTTCATTTTGAAAAGAACACGGCATTATCGATACTGATTACAATAAACCGTCCAAGGCTGTTATCGATGCAGTTTTTTTCTGTCTGTTTCATTAAAAGCCTAACAGACAAAAGATCCGTGAAATTTCAATTACCCTGGCGTGGGTCGACAAATTTCACCGTTGTTAGTAGTGAAACTGAACGACCTACGTACCATTTAGGCACTGACAGAGACCCAGTTTACACGGGTCCGAATGAATATTTACCTGTGCAACCCGTTAACACACCGTGGAGTCACCGCGCAAATTCTGTTACGGCACTTCATTGTTTACATGAACTCGTGCAAATTTTGCCAGTCTCAATATTGGATTTTTTTTAATGAAAGGCGCGTCAAGTTCCAGGCTTTTACCTCGCACACTGTGCAAAAAGTTGCAACCGTGTTCAGGTGTTTACACGAGTCGGCATAAAAGTGAAACCGTAACGGTTTCGCGTCGACACCACTTGTTTCCTCGTGAAGTGGAGTTTGCGAAAAGACACCCAGATCTGGGTAGTGCTTCCGATTGGCTGAAGCAAATTTCCTTCGCAGCGCAACCAATCAGAAGCTCTACCCATATGTGGTTAGAACACGTCATCAGAATGGACTTTCTGCGCTCGTTTCTCAGACATCATTTCGAGCTAAAACCATTGGTTGCGTCGCTAAATGTCGGCTGTTTACTTAGGGTATCCCAAACTGAATGACTCGAACTATTTCATTTTCTTGTTTCTTCATGTCCATCCCCACCTCTTTCACGGCATTAGCCGGTGAAATTCAAAGCCAAATTCACGGGGTTTCCTGGCCGGTTTTTGACACTGACAGACTGTTTGTCTGTTTTTGAAGTCAGGGGCGAGCGGCACGGGAAAGATAGAGCTTGCTCGCAGGCTACTGTTTCATGTGACTAAAGAAAAAGAAGACGGCGGCATGGAGGATACACCAAAAGACTGACTCGAGTTCAACCTCGCAGGCATGCCGGCGGTAAAGACTGCGATGTTTCTTGTTGCCGGCGGCGTTATGTCCTGATATGTCCTCATGTATCGCAGGCAGTACCGGCGGTTATGTCGCAGGTACTTCGGCGGCATATGAGAACCAAGCTAAAGGGTTAAATTTTTGCCCTAAGTGAGAAGTAAGTGTTCATCTTGGCTTAGGGGTGGGGTAGGTGGGCGGACATTATAGGATGTAAAAAAAACAATGAGTAAAAACCGCAAGCAAGGAATCAACTGTATCAGTTGCCGTTTAGAGGAGATTTTCAGTTATTAAGGGAATGGTGTTCAGAGAGGGTCCAATGTACCTCTTCTTCTTGTCAGTCTGCATTCCGGTTCAAGAAACAGTTGCTATGTTTCAGTGACTTCAATCGATAGTTGTTGTTGTTGCTTTTTTATAGCGACAATTGCACGCGTCAAAAGTGCTAAAAGGACAGTAGCCTTGATGTCCCTCAACTGTTAGCAATCTTTCGGGATGATCGTACACCCAGGTACATCGCTAATCACGTCCTCAGATCTCTTTTCGCCTTCAACTTCGCCGAAAAGAGATCTGGGTACAAGATTAGTAGATCGCGGGCGAGAGCGGGCCAGCGAACTACAGTTCCTTTAGTCCACAGTCCACTATCCTACCTAAGCCACGTACTCAGGGAGTATAGAGTTAAACGGTACGACATTCAAAATATCATACAAAGTCCTGGTCGGCTTGCTTTAAAATTACCCCTTTTATTTCAAAACTGAAAAATACTCATTAATCTCTTTTATACTTGCATCTATCAACTACATGGATAAGAACTTAAAACAAACTACAGTACCATAAATCCTCTATTAAGCCCCCTTCTCTAATGAGCCCTCCCTTAAGAATGAGGGATCAGTCCTTTTGATACTAATGTTTCTAAGAGATACTAAGAGATGGTTTCAGGGGCACCCAACGAGAATATAGTTCAAAACCACTTAAATATAGTATTGTTAACGTATTTTAGTATTTAAACGGTAGATTTCGGCATATTTTTATCCCCTAAAAAGTTTTCATCTGTTCGGATTTCCTAGCTGAAATTCTAGTGATCCGAAAATTATGGGGATCAAAACTTACCTTTTCGAAAATTTCAGCCAGAAAAAAGGCTCCGAAAATTCTAGGTGCCCTTTTTAGGGTAAAAATCCGTTAAAAATGGGCAATTATACCATTTTTTAGGCGTGCGAAAATCCTAGGAGAGGCAGGCAAGCAAGAAATTTTACAACAAATGTACCGAAAACTCTAGATCTCAAATGTCTTCCCAACAGATATTTTCCGAAAATTGACTTTGGGTGCCCCTGATGGTTTAGGAAGACGTTGTACCTTACTTTGGATGTGAACGATGAAATCCATAACACTGACATTGAATCATAACCATCAGGACAATTTTTCTTCAATAAACTACCTATGCGGATATTTAGTTTTTACATTTAGATTTAGCTTAACGTTTTGTTTAGGTTTTCAATTTAAAATTCACGAATTTTGTAATTCACATATTTCAAGGTTCCCACAAGTGAAAAAAGATGTTGAAATACCTTGTACAACACATATAATTATCTTTAAATCTCCATGTTAGACAATCATTGCCCTGGTCCAAAACAGGAGGAAGGGACGAGTAACTCGGTCTGTTTCTTCCTGTTTTCCTGCTACCGGCAATGCAATATATTAAGTTAGATAAGCTACCCCCGCCCCCCCCCCCCCCTCAAACGAGCTTAAAACCCTCTTTCGATTAAGCTCCCGCCACCTAAAACGTGCTTGAAATAAATAAACCACCAGGTGGCACAATAGAGGATTTATGGTATATTATTTTTTTAAAAAGGCTTTTCAAGCCTTTTGATCATTTTGGACTTATTTTCACAAAACGACAGTCACTAAGGAATATTTCATTTAGTTTTTGATTCTTCCACAGATTTAAGCCTTTTTGCACTTGGTGGAGCAGTTGGGTCCTGTGGATCTTCAACCAATTTGTTGTGAACATCCATCAAACCTTTGAAGTACTTGACTGTCCGTACTCTCAGCTCCATTGTAGCATCTTCATCCACTAAGAACAGTGTGTGAGGATGCTGCTGAAAAGCGGATACTGTGCACATGTGATTCATGCCATCCTCTGTGGCATGACGGAGAGCAAGAGCTTTCTTTACACCACTGATCAGAATTAGAACCTATAAAGGAAAACAAAAAGTTTTTCAGAACAGAAAACAAAAAAACTCGTCCAGTATGTTGCCACTTAGCCTGCAAGCTAAGGATGAAACACTTCCCAGAATCCAAAATACTTCCCAGAATTCAAAAACACTTGCCAGAATCCAAAACACTTCCCAGAATCCAAAAATACTTCCCCAGAATCCAAAACACTTCCCAAAATTCAAAACACTTCCCAGAATCCAAACCACATCCCAGAATCCAAAAATACTTTCCCAGAATCCAAAACAAACCCCAGAATCCAAAACACTTCCCAGAATCCAAACCACATCCCAGAATCCAAAAATACTTTCCCAGAATCCAAAACACATCCCAGAATCCAAAAACACTTCCCAGAATCCAAAACACATCCCAGAATCCAAAACACATCCCAGAATCCAAAAATACTTTCCCAGAAATTATCCAAAATACTTCCCAGAATCCAAAACACATCCCAGAATCCAAAAACACTTCCCCAGAATCCAAAACACATCCCAGAATCCAAAAACACTTCCCAGAATCCAAAACACATCCCAGAATCCAAAAATACTTTCCCAGAATCCAAAACACATCCCAGAATCCAAAATACTTCCCAGAATCCAAAACACGTCCCATTATCCAAAACACTTCCCTTAATCCAAAACACGTCCCAGTATCCAAAACACTTCCCAGAATCCAAAACATGTCCCAGTATCCAAAACACGTCCCAGTATCCAAAACACTTCCCAGAATCCAAAACACGTCCCAGTATCCAAAACACTTCCCAGTATCCAAAACACTTCCCAGAATCCAAAACACGTCCCAGTATCCAAAACACTTCCCAGAATCCAAAACATGTCCCAGTATCCAAAACACTTCCCAGTATCCAAAACACTTCCCAGAATCCAAAACACTTCCCAGAATCCAAAACACGTCCCAGTATCCAAAACACTTCCCAGTATCCAAAACACTTCCCAGAATCCAAAACACGTCCCAGTATCCAAAACACTTCCCAGTATCCAAAACACTTCCCAGAATCCAAAACACTTCCCACAATCCAAAACACGTCCCAGAATCCAAAACATGTCCCAGTATCCAAAACACTTCCCAGTATCCAAAACACTTCCCAGAATCCAAAACACATCCCAGAATCCAAAACACATCCCCGAATCCAAAAATACTTTCCCAGAATCCAAAACACATCCCAGAATCCAAAATACTTCCCAGAATCCAAAACACGTCCCAGTATCCAAAACACTTCCCAGAATCCAAAACACGTCCCAGTATCCAAAACACTTCCCAGTATCCAAAACACTTCCCAGAATCCAAAACACGTCCCAGTATCCAAAACACTTCCCAGTATCCAAAACACTTCCCAGAATCCAAAACACGTCCCAGTATCCAAAACACTTCCCAGAATCCAAAACATGTCCCAGTATCCAAAACACTTCCCAGTATCCAAAACACTTCCCAGAATCCAAAACACTTCCCAGAATCCAAAACACGTCCCAGTATCCAAAACACTTCCCAGTATCCAAAACACTTCCCAGAATCCAAAACACGTCCCAGTATCCAAAACACTTCCCAGTATCCAAAACACTTCCCAGAATCCAAAACACTTCCCACAATCCAAAACACGTCCCAGAATCCAAAACATGTCCCAGTATCCAAAACACTTCCCAGTATCCAAAACACTTCCCAGAATCCAAAACACATCCCAGAATCCAAAACACATCCCCGAATCCAAAAATACTTTCCCAGAATCCAAAACACATCCCAGAATCCAAAATACTTCCCAGAATCCAAAACACGTCCCAGTATCCAAAACACTTCCCAGAATCCAAAACACGTCCCAGTATCCAAAACACTTCCCAGAATCCAAAACATGTCCCAGTATCCAAAACACGTCCCAGTATCCAAAACACTTCCCAGAATCCAAAACACGTCCCAGTATCCAAAACACTTCCCAGTATCCAAAACACTTCCCAGAATCCAAAACACGTCCCAGTATCCAAAACACTTCCCAGAATCCAAAACATGTCCCAGTATCCAAAACACTTCCCAGTATCCAAAACACTTCCCAGTATCCAAAACACTTCCCAGAATCCAAAACACTTCCCAGAATCCAAAACACGTCCCAGTATCCAAAACACTTCCCAGTATCCAAAACACTTCCCACAATCCAAAACACTTCCCACAATCCAAAACACGTCCCAGAATCCAAAACATGTCCCAGTATCCAAAACACTTCCCAGTATCCAAAACACTTCCCAGAATCCAAAACACATCCCAGAATCCAAAAATACTTTCCCAGAAATTATCCAAAACACATCCCAGAATCCAAAATACTTCCCAGAATCCAAAACACATCCCAGAATCCAAAAACACTTCCCCAGAATCCAAAACACATCCCAGAATCCAAAAACACATCCCAGAATCCAAAACACATCCCAGAATCCAAAAATACTTTCCCAGAATCCAAAACACATCCCAGAATCCAAAATACTTCCCAGAATCCAAAACACGTCCCAGTATCCAAAACACGTCCCAGAATCCAAAACACTTCCCAGAATCCAAAACACGTCCCAGAATCCAAAACATGTCCCAGTATCCAAAACACTTCCCAGTATCCAAAACACTTCCCAGAATCCAAAACACATCCCAGAATCCAAAACACATCCCAGAATCCAAAAATACTTTCCCAGAAATTATCCAAAACACATCCCAGAATCCAAAACACATCCCAGAATCCAAAAACACTTCCCCAGAATCCAAAACACATCCCAGAATCCAAAAACACTTCCCAGAATCCAAAACACATCCCAGAATCCAAAAATACTTTCCCAGAATCCAAAACACATCCCAGAATCCAAAATACTTCCCAGAATCCAAAACACGTCCCAGTATCCAAAACACTTCCCAGAATCCAAAACACGTCCCAGTATCCAAAACACTTCCCAGAATCCAAAACATGTCCCAGTATCCAAAACACTTCCCAGTATCCAAAACACTTCCCAGAATCTAAAACACGTCCCAGTATCCAAAACACTTCCCAGTATCCAAAACACTTCCCAGTATCCAAAACACTTCCCAGAATCCAAAACACTTCCCAGTATTCAAAACACTTTCCAAAATTCAAAACACTTCCCAGTATCCAAAACACATCCCAGAATCCAAAACACTTCCTAGAATCCAAAACACTTCCCAGAATCCAAAAACACTTTAAAACACTTTAGGATTCTTGGACATGTTTTGGATTCTGGGAGTGTTTTGTCCCTATCAGCCATGGTATGCTCTGGTTCATTTTTCACTCCGCCACCAGAGCCCCCTTGAGAACAAATTCAATCATCAAACTAAGCTGAAACATGTATTTCCATACATGTACAATGATACTGAGCTCAAAAAGAAAACTTGAATATTCCAGCTTGCCTTTTGCACAACAGGCTTGCCTGGACTCCTGCCCGATGGACAACTCAGCCTTAAAAGTTACTTGCCCAGCAAGAAAATCTACTTATCCCGGACTTTCAGACGGGGATTTTTTTCGAGCTATGAATTGTAGAAGGATTCATAAGGTTTCTGTCTTCTCTATACCTAAAAAAGCAACACCTCACATTTTATCTCAGTCTAAAATTAATTATCTGCCCCTTACCTCTTGAGCATCCATCACCGTGGCCACACCCACCGTAAGAGCCATGGTGGGAACCTTGCTGATGTCATTATCAAAAAAGCGTGCATTAGCTACAATGGTGTCTTTTGCCAGGGTCTTCACCCTCGTCCTTGATTTCAGCGACGATCCAGGCTCGTTGAATGCAATATGACCATCATCGCCAATTCCTGTAAAAAATTATAGGGTAGTTGTTGCATTAAAATCCTCATCTTGAGTTTTAGATGCAGAGAAATCAGCAGCAATATAGCAGCAAAAGTGAGTAGATAGCAGTCTGTACTAGGCAGAATGTTATTAAAAACTCCAGAGGAGGCAACCTTAATACTCTAAGAGGAGCACAACACTTTTATAAAATTTTTTTGCATTATTTCACATATAGTTTTTTGGTGTGAGATCAAAATGACAAGTCTTCATTTACTGTGATTTTGGAGAATTTCATATGAAATATCAACAAACTCTACAATTTATTGTTGCAATAAACTGCTCAGTCCCAGAATATATCAGATATTAAAGTACGACATACTTGTCTGCGTAACTTCCACTAAAAGTGTCATTACAATTTCTGGACAACCACAGTAAAGATTTCCATGGTCATGGGCAAATTTTATTCAGATACTATCCAAAGACCCTATAAAAAATCTTCAAAAAAAATTCAAAAGTGTATAGAATGAGACATAACTGAACAGTATCTGAGGAAATGAATAAGGATGCTTTAGAAAACAACGTACCTCCAATAAAGAGATGAACTCCACCAGCTTCCTTTATCATTTTCTCAAAATTATTGCATTCTTCATCAAGATCATCAGCATTCCCATCCAGAATATGGGCATTTTTAGGTTCAATATCAATATGCTTGAAGAAATTTTCCCACATATAGGAATGGTAGCTTTCAGGATGATCTCGTGGAAGGCCAACATATTCATCCATGTTAAAAGTTTTGACATATCTAAAAGAAAGTTCCCCCATTTCGCAGAATTCCACCAGCTTCCTGTACATTCCAAGAGGTGAACTTCCTAAACAATGCGTAGAAAAAAAATATGAGTTCTCTTAACATTTGCTATCATTTTCACTCCTTGAAGTGTACTGAGATTAATGAGACCAGTGTTTAATTACTCCTTCAAAATAATATTGAGAACCTACAATTGGCGACAAAATTGTTGAGACATTGTACTTAAATAGGGTGACTTTGGAGAACAAAAGAATCCGCACCCCTCCCCTGTCCCCTCCATTCAAAGTTGGGGTGTTTTTTGTTTTCTATAGGTAGCTAGAACAAGGGCACAACATTGTACGGAGGGGATGGGGGAGAAAAGCTATATTTCCTCCTTTTGAAGTTCATAAACTCAACTCATTTTGTCGCCGATTGTCTGAATCGAAATCTACGCGCTGTTGTCCTATTAGCACCGGTTAGGAGATGGTAACTAGTTGAAATTACTATATTCACCACGTCGTTTTTCAGAAGATAGATAAGATACCCATATAATCCCTTTCCTGTGTTTTTCGAGGGAAAATTAGTTTTGACAATCTTTGTACTTGGTAGTGATTTCAAGTAATTACGCAGCATACCCACGTACTGAATGATTGATTTTCCTCTGGTAACTAAGTGTGATCGGTAGGAATCGATGGCAGATAATATATTGTATTTGAATATATCCCTAGTAAGTTCGAAGTGTTTATTCGAAGTTTGGCTATTTGATAAGGGTGGGATGGACGATAAAATAGCCATGATTGCTATGCGCAGGAGAATTTTCAGGAAAAATGTTCCAACTTCTAATGCACAGCAAAGCTGCATAGCATCGCTAAATCTGTGCAGCAAATTTGTTGCCCATATACCCATGAGGGTCTTTGAAGAATGTACTTTACAGTAGAAACTATGAGGTCAGGAGGAGAATGGCCACGAGTAACCACGAGTAACCAACTTTGTTCCTAAAAGATAATTAGATTATTTTATTTTATACTCATCGTGGTTACTCGTGGTTACTCGTGGAAATTCCTCCTAAAGAGCAATTTTAGCCAATATAACTACTTTAATGCCTAGAAATCTATTAAGTTTTCTATCCTTTTCACTTTTTTCTTTGTTTCGATGCGTTTTGAGAAAGGAGAGAATAAGAAATCGTGCCCAACGCGCCACATCGACGATGTCAAGGCACGGTAAAGCGTGACACGAAATGTTTCGCACTGAACATAACGAAATCGCCTTATTCTAATTGTTCTAAAATAGGTATGATGAAGTCAAACATAACAAATAAAAAGCCACCAGGGGTCTTACATCCCAGCATAAAAAAATGAATTCAATTAACTTTCTAAAGGTCTTACATCCCAGCATAAAAAAATGAATTCAATTAACTTTCTAAAGGACGTACGGCCACTTTTGAGATTCAGACAATGGGCGACAAAATTGTTGAGACATTGTACTTAAATAGGGTGACTTCGGAGAACAAAAGAATCCGCACCCCTCCCCTGTCCCCTCTATTCAAAGTTGGGGTGTTTGTTGTTTTCTATAGGTAGCTAGAACAAGGGCACAACATTGTACGGAGGAGATGGGGGAGGAAAGCTACATTTCCTCCTTTTGAAGCTCATAAAACGTAAAAAAGCCTATTTTTGGGCGAAGTGTCTCAACTCATTTTGTCGCCGATTGTAGAAAACAGCCTTACACACCATTTCAGAGACTTTTCATGACAACCAAAAATCAAAGCTAGCCAGTCAGACTGGTCTTTGAAAACGATATGGGCTTTTTTAAAGACCTTTTTTGCTAAAAACCAGAGCCTTCTTCAGAACCAGCCATAATCTAGCTGGGAAGCTGTAATTTCGTTACAACTGGATTGGTCTGGCCCACCAGTCCCAACTAAATGTAATAACCCTGAGTCAAAGGGGTTTTTGCCTGGTGTATGGGAAAGCCTCGGGTGAATCCTGTTAACCCTGGCCCATGATTACAATGTACATCTTCCTCACTGAAAAATTCCAGAGAAACATGTAAAATATGGATCATAGGACTGGTCATCTGACATTATATAAAACAGGTAAACTATGAGGCATTCTGAGAGAACAGTGATTCAAAAATGTGGTACTGTTATGGTTATACTTACCATAAATGAACGGCAATCATAAATACATTATATACTTTTGCAATTTTGCTTGGAAGCATAGGTGAGGTAAGTGAATTTATATCAAAGGTAATAAATTAACCTTTTGTTAGTAAAATAATGATAAATGTTACAGTTGATATTTCATTTCAAGTAATTTTTGTTTTTCTTTCGTTTTTGGGTATGGTAATGTATGCTAATGAAGTTGAAACAAAAGAAAAAGAAACATTACCTGAGATAAAAAATTAACAACAACAAATATATTATTTCTTCTGAAATCAGTACCTGTTGGCAGACCAAGAACAAAATATTTGTCTGGTCCTGGGTTAAACTTGAGAATTTTGTTACGCACATACTTGGCTGCCCACTCTGACAATTGGGTATAGTCATTGACGATAACCAACCTCATGATGTAGATCTTGTTCAATCTAAAAATGACAAGGGAGTCAGTTTACAAGAACATTCCTGAAGAGTGGCTATTACTCTCTATCTTAGCGGCTGTCATGCGGTCATCTATGCCCTTCCCGTCACAAGGAGGGTTGCGGTTGCCTTTCTCCCATCCTGGCTGTCCATTCACGGGTCTAGATGTATTTTAATTATGGATTAATATCTACATTAATGCTTGTGCATGACAAATAATGGCCTTCTAGGAAAAAACTTTACACTACACATGCAGAATGCAGGCTATCATTGGACGGCACATGAAAGGATAATTTGGCACCAAACAGTTCCAGAAAATAGCTGTGATTAGCTCAAATCTGGAAAGGAATGTGGTTTGAATGTGAGCAGCCGTTTGCTGGGGTGGAACGTTGTGTGACAATACAAAAATGTCTGTAAGGGAGACTAGCAATACCTATGCAGACAGCTCTACTAAAGAAGGATATAACAGTCTGGACAAACTGCTTACCCCTCCCCTAACCCAACATTTTGTCCTAAGTAGAAATATGGCTGTCGACTCTCCCGGATAATCCGGAAGACTCCCGATTTTGAACTGTTACTCCCGGTCTCCAGATTAGAGTCTGAAATCATTCAGTCAATCAAATTTCAAATATTTTGCGTTGTTTGAGCTATTTAAACTTTTAACATCGAATGTTTCCTTGGAAACCCCAGTATGCCATTGTTTTTAATATAAGCAATGATGTGATTGGTAGGAAGTAAGCCAATCAGGTACAAGTTTTACAATTGCAACAACATCTTTTTCGCATGTTTTCTGCACAAATGACGTCATGTTTCGAGCATTATGACGTCATCTATTATCCCATTGTCAATAATGTTTGAAGATGTTGGGGGTTAACCCCAGGGGGGGGGGTACTCCCATACATTCCCTATACGGGTATGTGCCGCCCAACGGGGTCGTGACTTTGAAGCTGCTGATTTAGAACGGGGTATCCATTTCAGAGGCGTTTTCTAGAAAAAAATTTCTAGAAAATTTTTAGGCGTTTTCTAAAAAAATTGTGGATCACGGCTTTATCTTCTGCTTAAAATTGTTGCTGATTATGAAGAAGCATTTATTTGATGTATAAGTCGAACAAATAAAGAAATATCTTTTTAAAGAAACAGGGCTATTTCAATTAACAAACTTTCTAGAACAGAGTATAAAAAATTGGCCCATTTCTAGAACGGGGTGTCAGTTTTAGGGCCAATTCTAAAACAGGGTATAAAAAATTGGCCCATTTCTAGAACGGGGTATCAATTTTAGAGGAAATTTTTTTTAGAACGGGGTGCCAATTTGGAGTCCCGGGCGGCACATACCCACCCAAAAAATACCCAAGTGCCCCCCCCCCCCCCCCCCCCCCGAGGGTTAACAGCCCTGAGCAGTGTCCCAGAGTCTTATACTGATCCCTTAGTCCATTAGGTTAGATTTGTTTATGTTGCCAAGAATTACATTAAAATATATGCACCTCCCCGTCGCTAATATTTGTTTCGTGCCAACCCGACCGTCGGCCATGTGACGCATGACTGTCAGCTGAGCGTTTGCCACCCGAGGAACTAAAACTAGCATTTTTAACAGAAAATAGGGCGCTGTGCTATGATCTGAGCATTAACTTGAACTTTACAAAGGAGTACTTACCTAATGGTAGAGGAAGATGCAAAATGGTCGCGGTATCTCAACACGAAAACGCCAGGCGTGCGCTGAAAAGGAAAGACCACACGTAACAGGCTCATCAAACACAGCGTTCAGCGGTTACACACATGAAAAACATGAATCATATATGAAGTACCTGCCACACGTGCCCAGCGGGAGCAAATATGGCGTTTCGCGGGACTGTTTTTCCACTGATTTTTGGAGGAACGTTGATATTATTTGGTTTCGGATTCTATCACAGGTACAAGCTTATTATTAACACCGAGGAGCAAGCTCAGAGGAAGGAATACAACATTCACAAGGCACTGGAATTCCGTCGCACAGTTAAGGAAAAAATCGATGAAAAGAAATCTAACAGTTGATTGCGGGCGTTTTGAGCTAAGTTGCAGGTTTGCGTTTTAATATAGTTTTCAATTTTGGTTTCGGTTTGAGGAGCATTCATATTGCGGTGTGTGGCGGATTAGACTGATTTGTGCAAATGTTAACATGTACTCTGATCGAATCGAAATGTAACTGACTAGCATCGAAAAATATGTGAATTGCAAATTTGACGAATAATATTATTCACATTCCAATGGGAGAATCGCCAATTGTACATAGATGTCGGGTGAAGAAAAACGAACTCGATCTAAGAGATGCTTGTCACGTAACAAGCGTTTGAAAGCAGAGAAAGCTACTGTAGATGATCCTTCATCCAATGAAGCTACTGGAGAAGTATTTACAGTTCTTAAATCAAAACGGTCACAATGCTCACATCTAATTGGAACGACTGATCATTTGGAGAATGAATTCGCAGTGTTGACTGAGAAAACTTCAGAAGCTAAAATTCTCACACGGAAGTCAAGAAATGACCAAAAGGATGTATTTGAATTTGCTGATGAAGAGAGTGACGACACAAGTGAACAGCCAGCAACAGCCCCTCTGGGTAATAATAAGCGGAAAAGGATTGCTTCTGAAGAACTTGAAGTCTCATGTTTCAGCAGCACAGTTTCCAAGTTCAAACGGGCACGTAATGCTGTAACGTGTTTAAAACAGCCTTTAATACAACTAGAGAAATGCACAGACAACGCTGGGTCTGAAGTTGAACCTACAGATAAATCTCGTGCCGGGAACAGGGCAGCGGATTGTACAGAAGTTTTTTTTCACAATCTAGACACAGGAGGGAGTGTATTGCAGGAAGTTGGTGGTACAACACTTAGAGATGAAGGCATCTGTGGTGATAATGTTGGACAAGTAGAAACTGATGATTTACAAGTCATCCAAGATCCGAAATGTCAAGAAAGTAGAGAAGATTGTCACAGAAAACGTGATTGTCCTGTTTGTGGTCTAACATTCCTACCAACTGAAAATATGGATGTTTTTAATAGACACATTAACAGCTGTCTTGATAGTGGCTCTTACTACAGGACCACAGAAAATGATTCTTCTGCACCAGGCACTGAAAAAATGGAAGAGGAGATGTTCTTCTGTCAGCTCTGTCAGAAAGATTTATCTAGGATGAATTCCCAGCGACGTCAGCAGCACATCAATAGGTGTTGTGATGAGGCAAGTAAAGTTAAAGACACAGTGCAGTTAAACAGAGTTCAAGGACAAACTTCAACTCAGTTATCATGTCCTATTTGTGGCAAAGGATTTAAATCTTTGAAGGTATATCAGTGCTTGTGTGTTTTGAAAATGTACCTCTAGAATATTTTTTCAAAGTGATATGGCCAAACGATAACAAAATGATGAACACCAAAAAAAATATATTTACATCACTTAAGAATTCTCAAGTATAAGAATCACCTATTAGTAGGGGTATGTGGAAAGAACTGTGGAATGTGCCTTGTGGGTGTAGAAACTGAATTCAGTCCACTGCCTCACTGCATCCTTCTAATTCAGTGCATCTCCAAGGGTTGTCACTAAGGGCCGGGAGCCGAGGATTTCCCCCAGCTATTCAGAGCATGGCCCCCGGCTACTTTCGTCGTTAAATTAAACCAAAAGAGCACACCTTTGAAACACACAAAGACTATCCATCAAACTAAATGCAAGTTTCATCTGCAGCAGGTTTAAGTAATTTTGAAATACTCGCGTGCAAAAACTAAGAAATGTTGGAAAAAGACATCTGACTTAGATTTGGTACTAGTACACACGCAGGAAAACTCTCCGTTCGCAAAATGTCAGTAGTGAGTTTTAGCAACGGCGACGGCAACGAGAACGTCAAAAAAACAATAGGTTTATTGAGCAAAACAACTAGTTTGCACGTGCATCAGGCTTTTTTGTACATTTCTTTGCCGTTACTGCACGAAAACGACGTGAAAATGCCTAGTTTCTCGTTTTATGGAGGACGTAAAACAAGCGACGACAAACTTTTCTTTCTCTTTCTAAACTTGAGTGTGGTCCCAAAGAAATCAACTCCAGGGAAATTGGCCTACATTAGCTATTTTCAGCGAATTGGAATAAACGCGACAAAGTTGGAAAAAACGCCAATTCATTTTAAAAGTGACGTTTTCGCTGCCGTCACCTTTGTCGATGCTAAAAGTCCCTAGTTTCAACCGAAATCTGCACTCTTTGTTCATGATGAAAGACCTGAGGAGATCTCTGCTGACATCACAAGTTGAGGCTTCATCCGAGCGTTAAATCTCCCTGATGCTGATGTTGATGATAATGAGGATTATCATGAAGGCTTTGAAGACGATGACTATGACTGATTGCCATGTTTATTATATTGACATTTCAGTGACCAGGTCTACATTTAGCTTTCGGTATCGAGTATATAAAATAATGCACGGTCAACGGTAAATGTTCAATTATTGTCCGCATGTCATGATCACATCCTATCAGTTCTACTTCCAAGAAGTTATATATAAAAGGGAAGTTAAGCATAAGCGTTACTTTTGCATTCTTCTCCTTGAGTCTCATTTTGACATCTCAGTGTCGTTTATATAGTTATTAGCCCTGTCTTTTAAACGCTTTTCCATGAGACAGTTTCTTCGTATGTTAAGTGATGTTTCGTTCATAAATTCGAGACCACTAATGTTACTAGTTGTGAAATTTAGTTTTGCCATATTTCATCCTGCGATTTTTCGTGCATTACCCTTGTTTTAGCCTTATCATACTTTTATTTTTCAACAGACCATAGTAACCTTATGTTTATGATGCTTTTTCGTACATTCATCGTCCACTTGTCTTCTTTCCACTTCTCCGTGGGTTAATTCATTTGTAATATTAGTTTTACTTTTGTTTTCCCTAAGTTGTTTCGTTCTTACGTATAACTTAATTAGGATTTACAATTGATTTTACAGCACATGTTAATTCATTTGCACCGTATAAGAATCGATTGTCCTGTCCACATTTTTAACATTTGTAAAGTATCGTTGTGATTTAACACTTCACTGGCCAGCATGCGCCTTGTCTGAATGAAGATAAGACTGCGCAGATAACGTGACCGGTGCCAACCTGTCATTTTTTTAAGGCCCGGTATTTACATGTATTTTCCCTCTTGGTGGCCACTAGACACTACCTAGAAAAACCCTCCAACGAGCCTTTACGTAAAGTAAAAACTTATTCTTTTAGTGCCTCAGAATGTTGTAGTTTTCTTTAACAAAGACGTGATCATCATAAAACCGCTAATGATAGCTGTACTCTTGATGAAGATTGCTTTTTTGGGGCAGTAATGCCTTTTGGAAATCGGTAGAAGTTGCACTTCAAAAACTTCTAGGGGGAGGGGGGGAGGGGCTCCATGACTGCTTACGACTTCCCCGGCTACTAACAACAAATACCCAGCAACTTGAAATCTTGGTGACCACCCTGATCTCCCAAGTCTCTCATAACTGTATGGAGAAAGCATCTCCCGATAAAAACTGAACTGTCAAGTCCTTCCTGTCAGAGAACCCCTTTACACATCATCCAATTTTTTTTCCCATTGGATACATTCACCCTACTTGTTTTAATAATTCAAAAGGCCAATTTACAGTTGTACGCTAAGTAGCTTAGCCGTTGAGTGGAAGTGAGGTTGGATGTGACATTGTTTTGATAGAAACCTCAGTACCATTCTTACATATACATGCAAAAGAGTAAGTTTTACATTTTGAAAAGCAGTGAGGTTTCTATCAAAGGAAGGTCATCTCCAACCCTAGGATACTCATTACAAAACTACAGAGTATATTGTTCTGCTCTTTGCAGTCAAGACAAGCTCATCTCAAAAGGTGTGCACAAGAATACAATGTGGGAACAAACCAGCTTCTAGAAATCATGCGTCAAGAAAAGCACCAGGAGGATTCCATTTCTGTGGCAGCTGTTGCAACTGAACTACATGTAGCAACAAACAAAAATCCTGTCAGAGTTAAGAGGAAGAGAAGAGCTGTTGCACCAAAGAGGTTAGATCATCAGTGTTCTTACCAGGATTTCGTACACTAGGGTCCACAGGACCCATGGAGAAGATAAAAAATGGGGTCATGAGGGAGAAAAGCTGGCACGATTTTTAAGATACAGTTAACTCAACTTTTTCCCAGGTCTGAGTTGAAGATAATGATGAGTGTGTTCTAAAGACACCATAACCAATTAAATTTTGGCTCTTATTATAATGAAATGTACGTATGTTTTGTAATAGGTTTTTTTTTCGTTCTTTGCACCCATGGGATCCCTTGGGCTAATTTTGGGGGGCAATGCCGCGATACTGCAGTCTGGTAAGAACACCAGATCATGGAGGTCTTGTATACAGTAGAACCTCTTAACGGGAAACAAAATAGTACAACTTTGTGGGGGCAAAGTTGGCTGGTTAAAAGTTTGAGACAACAGTTAGTGGTATGCTGGGCACCCTGAATTTCACAGGGTAAGAGCATTGGACTCCCTATAGTTTTTCTTAGTGCACAGCTGCCAGGTAGTCCTGTGCAAGGCAAAGGCTACATAATTATATGCTTGGACAACACCCAGTTGAAGCTAGACCAAGTTTCTGTAGATGCACATGTAGGGATTTCTTGTTTGATAAATTTGTGCATTCTTTGTACAGACATTGTTCAACGATATATGCAAGTGTTTTAACTAACAATGAGAGTTTGACTTTTTTATTCTCAGTGACCTTGATGAAGAAACCCAGATTGCTTTGGCATTGTCAGCCTCCATGGCCCCTCCTCTGCCCCCTGATGAAGGTGAAGGAAAAACTGGGAAAAGAAAAGGAAAAAAGAATAAAGGGTGAGACAATTCATGTATTCATAACTTCATCATCATCCTTTCACGGTTATATAATGAAGCAACTAAACGACCAGCTCCCAGTTGGCTTGTTAGCTTAATTGGTAGAGCGCTGCACTGGTATCACAGAGGTCAAGGGTTCAAATCCCTTACAAGCCTGAATTTTTTTCAGGCTTTCCTTTTGCAACTGCAAAAGTTTCGTATATAACTGCGACGATCATCCTTCATTTAATTCTTCACTCCACAGTTCACCTATATGACTTTCATATTTTCATAACTTCAATGCTAAATAGATACTTGATCATCCTCTCCTGCTCAGAGACTTTCCAAGGATAACAAATCAAATTTTTTTCAATTTTAACAAAGTTAAAAAATGCCAGCTGGTACTAAACAAAAGCATGGACCAGTTGGCTGTTTACTGATAATTCAATTAATATTGTTGTCAGATCACAAAAAGCATACACCACGAGACTGCAAAGCAATACAGGTAATTTTCATTACTGAAAATATGAAACTCAGCCATGATGAAAAGTTCTTCTCTCGTGCAAAGGCTTGAGGCCTTAAAATCAGACAACATTAACAGGCTAGTTTCAAATTATTAACATTCATACTTAGCACCAAGGCTGAGGGGTACGAAACAAAAGCACATTGATATTCAGTGATAAATAAGGCAGGTATGAATTTTGATAATTTATTGGACACTGGTCTATTGAATTACCTGTATAATTATGCATGTCCAAGGAGTCAAACTAAGGAATTTTTCAACAACTTCAAATGGTACTAAAATATATCTATATATATTGTAGATGATTTATTTATCAAATATGTTATGTGCTTTTAAAACAGAGGAAATGAGCTGCCTCCCTTGTTACTCAGAGATGACGAGACTGCCCAGAAAGCTGTGGCTATAAGAGCAGCACAAGTGCTTTGCACACAAGTATGTCTTCCTTTCAGCAGTTTTCATTGAAGTTTGCCTTTATCTTTATTATATTGTAGTGGTCAGCAACTCTCTCATCCTAAAAGTTTCAAAAATGTTCCGAGTATATTCCTATGCTTTACTAGAGTGAAAAACAGTCTGTTTTTTTCTGTGTCTCAAAATCGTTTTTTTTAAGGCAAGAGTGCCGGCATGAGATTTTCACGTCCCTCCTTAGCCTTACTCTCCATTTCCATCTTCACTCTAGACCTTTGGTTTGACCACTCATGCATGCAGTCAGTCATTAAACTGGGACTCATGTTTTACTTTTAAAGGAAGACAATAATGATGAGGATGATGAGATATCTTGCACACCTGCTCTTGCACCAAGCCGGTTAGCTCAGCATGTTCCATCCTGCGTACCTGCTGTGTCCACAGATGTCACAGGATGTAACTCTGATGGTGCAACCAGCCCTACATCAGTTTGTAAAGAAGAGGTCAACAAGCCCATGGATGTAGATAGTGAAAATGATAAAGAGCAGCATGCAGAGTCAAGAATGTTGACCTTCACTGTTGATCCTTCATTGAGCAAATCATTTCTTAATTTCCTGTATGATGTGGAAGATGAAGAAAGAGAATCAGCTGAAGTTCAGGTAGTATAGTGTGTGTATGAGCATAACATCACCATGGAGTGTCGCTTATCAGATGCAACTTTTAATCCAAGAGGATTTTTGCCCGGTGTTATTCCTTTTTCTTGGATTTTGAATGTGAATTTAGGAAGAAGAAAAATTATAAGTTTGAATTCTTGAAACATGTAAAGAAAGGTCAAACTGCTAGATATTTACTATACATAGTTCCATGACAGTTATTTTCAGTGTCTTTTGATAGGCCTGAAAATGAGTTAGACACTCATCTTATTTCAGATATTAGTGTTGGGCAGAAAAGGCCAGGGAAAAATTTTCTTTTAGTTGGGATCAATACTTTGCTGTACTCTTTCCATACTTTATAATTTTATTATTATTATTATTATTATTATTATTATTTGTTTTGTTTTTAACTTTGCTTTTACATTTATGTACAGGCACCTCGTCCCAGTCCTCTGTGGTCATTATCAGCTCTTAAAGAAGAATCCTGTGAGACATTTTATGTCCAAGGCCTCCTCCCTCCTGCATCGCCACCGAGGTCAAAGAACTTCATTAAAAGAGTCGCTGTTTCTGATGGTGGAACAGTTCCAACCGTCCTAAATAAACCAGCCATTGATACAGTTGAAATGGTGGGCAACGATGGTCTCGGGGGAACTAAAGCAAGGCCAAGATCTGTGACAGAAATGCAAGCAAGTCCAACAGAAGATACTGCTGAATATCCAGAGATAACACCATCACAAGCTGTTAATGTAGAAATGCTGTTGGAGCTTGCTGGAGAAGATGATATCTCAAACATATCAGTGGATTCTCAGCAGATGATAGGAGCGAGTGGTTTCTGTGTTGATGAACAAGATCAAGAGAAGCAGGTAAAGTTTTTTTTTTTTTTTTTTTTTAGGTGAAGCTATCCATTTTTAATT
>NC_133209.1:29334073-29346573 GCF_958299795.1 Porites lutea | reverse complement strand
TCTAAAACAAGGAAACAGCTGAACGAGGAAGCAAATGACTTTTTGTCCAAATTGAAGCAACGTGTTGATCGTGATAAAGATAAAAGACGCGGGAAAGGAAAGAGAAAGAAAAAAGTTGGAACGAAGGATTCGGCGGGTGAAAGATCCGTAACACATGGAACTTCAAGGAGGAGGTCTCCGCGTTCTAAACGAGATAACTGTACTGATACGTCACCGTTGGCTTGTGACGTACGATCTTCCGTTAGGAGTCATCAGCGTCGCTCTGCTTCCCCGGTAGGGGAGATTCCCAGGGGTTCAAGACAAGAAGACTGTACTGATACGTCTCCGATGGCTTGTGATGTACGAGCTTCCGTTAGGAGTCATCAACATCCCACTGCCTCCGCGGCAGGGGATATTCCCAAGGATTTAGAGAGCTGCAGTAACTTGCCCTTGCGTGAGTTTCCCAGAGATGTTGAGCCCCGACTTGTCTCGCCAGAGCGGATATCTCCCGGGTATTCTCAGCAGTCCAGAGCGTCGCCGACATTGTTACACGAGGACTGTGTTTCTGATTGTGTTGTTCTTGATCATTCGCCACCACTTTCGCCAGATCTTTTTCAACAACAACACGAGTCACCCCAAAATTCGGCGTACAAAGAGATAGGGGAGACTGTGTCATCAGAACTGCTTAAATGTCACAGTCCTGGGGACAAAAATATCAGTTTTGAAAACCTAGATGATGTTGATATCGCGGAATCCTGCGCCAACCAAACTGCCGTGAACGTATCTAGACCGTTAGAAGTTATGTCGCCTCCAGTCCCCTCGCCTGAGTACTCGTTCCTGGAGCCTATTTCATCCCCAGGCTCCCCTATGCCTTGCGCTTCCCCGCTACAAGACCAGATTGTTTGTTCGCCAGATTCTGTTTCGCCCGGTCTTCCTGTTGGTTGGAAATCCACTCAGTCAGAGAGTGGACTGGGTACATGTGCAGAATCTAACTCACCCGTCTCCCCCTCGGTTTGTTCATTCAGCTCGCAAATTGCAGACTCGAGAAGAAAAAGCAGAAAACAAGAAACCGCGTCAAGGAAATTGGATTTGCAAAAAGAGAAAGAAGGAGAAAGTACAGAACCAGGACCGTCAACAGATGTGATAGAAATTGATCTAAACCTTCCATTAATGGAAAGGATTCGCGCTGCTCGCAATGGTGGGAAGAAAATTTACAAGGTTAAAGATTTTATCGAAGATGGAAGTGATGAGGATTGTATGGAAGATAAACTTGTGCCAAATATGAAAAAGACTCCGGAAGCTTCTTCTCAAAAAGACAGTGAGTTAATATCTACAGTGGAGATGAAAGAGGTGCAGAATATTTCAGTGGATGCTGATTTGGATTTTCATGATGATGGCGGATATAATTTTGACGTTGAAGAGTTACAGAATCTTGAACGTTTGGAGAACGATAAGAAAGCTGACTTCAACGAACAAGAAGAGTGTCATCCCGAGAAAGGCAAGAGTTCACGGCAGGAGAAGGCTTCCAAAGCTGGCGGGAACAAAAGAAAGATTCCTCCCAGTCAACAGCAGAGAAAGAAGGACGATGATGAGGAAGAGAATAAGTCGCAGAAGACACAGAAGAAGCGTGGGAAAAAAGCAGAGAGTGAAACGAGCAAAGCAACGGCACAGACAGTTAGCGGGCGAGTGACACCCATGCCTAACTACAACGATATGGCCACTCCTGTGTTGAAGGTAAATATGCCTTGAAACGTATTTATTATGCGTATGATAGTTAGATTTAAGGACGCCAGGACTAGATTTGACTTCAAGGGTTTTTTTTTCGCGTATACTCAAAAAGATAGAAACCCCACACAGCGAGATTCTCGCTAAAACCCGTTGTAGAATGACGACGGTTATCACGTTTTCCCGCCAAAGTGAAGCTGGTTCACGCGCGAGCACTACGTAGTTCCGAGAAAATCTCGCACTTGTAGTCTTCCTCGTCTTATAATCTAAAGGTCGTTTTAATGCATGAAAATAGCAATAGCGGCTGCTGAATTAGCGGTACCGCAACAGTGGATCTCGCTAGAAAAGTACGTCGCCTTAACCTTAGAACTTCTTTTAAGAAGCAAAGCGATTAAAAACGATTGTTTATAAGTGTTTTGATACTTCCGCTGGCAACAACGACCAAAAAGAAGGTTTTTTTATCGAGGGCGGGGTCGGCGGTTATGACATAATCCCTATGATTGAGGTACTCACGTTGGTAACCTTGCGAAAGTACTATTGAAGATGATTCATTGAGTCGTTAAACCGTGCATCTCTATAAAATTAACTTAGGGTCGGAGTCAAGAGTTGTTGAATCTTGTGTGATGTCGAGTAAATTAAAGGCGCTCCAAAGAATATGAGCCATCTCATTATTTCTTGAGGAGCTCTGTACTACTCTCATGTGACAAGCATCTTTTTTTTAGATTGAGCTGCAAAAGTTTGGTGTTCGTCCTCTTCCGAAGAAAAAGATGGTTAAGAAATTGAAAGAAATTTATGATTATACGCACCAAGGTATAGTACAGCACTTCTGCTTGTTCTGTATTTCTTGTAGGTTCTTAGGAGTATTATTTTGCCCTTGATGTAGCGAAAAACAAGGAGAGAAATTTGGGCTGTGTTATATACACCGCCGCCTGGTTAGCTCAGTTCGGAGAACGCCGGTCTGTCGAGCGGGAAGTCGCGGGTTCAAACCCAGGGTCTTTAATAACTGAGAAGAAAGTGCTGCCTTTGTAATGAGATCTGCAAATGGTTAGACTTTCTAGTCTTCACGGATAAGGACGAAAACCGTAGGTCCCGTCTCACAGCACTTTCACTGATTTGATCTTGTGGGACATAAAAGAACCTACATCACTATTCAAAAAGAGTAGGGGTTGTAAACACCGGTGGTGTGGTCAACCTTTACGGGTTGTGGGATTGGGTAGGGATGGCACCTCGCATGGGACCTGAGTCCCGTTCGTGCACATTCCCTCTGGGCAGGCCTGTGTCCAGAAAAGCTGGCAACATAAAAAGGAAAAAAAATACACAACTGACCAATATCTAAGTTACAACTGTGGCGTCTTTTCTAGGTCACCATTTTTTTCGTCCTTGTTGTAGATGAGAGCACAACAGACGTGTCCTCTTTTCATTATACGTTAACATGTTAACAGTAAGCTCGGACTTCAGCATACAAAGGCGCCACTGGCAGCCGCTATCAGTCCATTTATGAGCTTACGGTTAACCACCCAGCCCACGATATGAATGATGTATGCATGGTAGACGATAGCCTGCGGTGCAGCCGGCCCACGTATCGCTTATAGTTTGCAAGGTTTAAAAGTGTCTGCGCGCAGGCTAGGTAGACCACACCACGGGAGAAATGTCCGCTACTCTTTTCGAATAGTAGTGTGGGTTATTTTACATCCCCTTCAATTTGATTAATGAAAGAAGGATAAAGGAGACAAGGCCACAGAACATCACCGCCCAATGTTTTAGTTCGTTCTTCCTCGTGCCTCGGCTGTTTGGCAGGATACATCTCTAGTCAAGCCGTATCAGAATCAGCTTCAGTCTAAATTTAGTGAAAATAGCTTGTTGTGCTTCAATTTTACCCTTGGTTGAAATTTTATTTGCATTACCATACTCCAAACCAAAGAGAAATAAAATTTAAAACAAGGATAAAATTGAACCACAACATAGTCACCGACGTCCTTCGCGTGACCAGTTATGGTGAATATGAAGGGTTTTTTTTTTCTTGAACAGTTGAAACCCTCCCACAACAAGGTAAAAAAGAACAAGCTGTCAGCGACAGTCAACCTGCGTCGTCTAATGTTGTGCCGACGGATGTTGATGGAGTAGAGGGAAGCGGAACAGCTAGCAGCGACAACAGGTACAGTGGAGTTAGAATGGCTTACTCTTAACCAGACTACTTTCAAGAATAATTTTCGCTTGAACGTTATATCAGTTGAGTTGTTGGCTACAATCAGCGCGGTTGATGTGAATAAAATATGTTGATAGTTTTATTGGTAAGATTTTTCCGTATGCGTGTCGTTGATTACACTGCCTTCATTGGGTGTCTCCCAAGCTTGTCCCGCAATGATCGTCCCAAACTCTGAAAAAGAATCGTTGCGTTTCAAGCCAGATTTGTTTTCTTGTTGATTTACTCCTGTAAAGGTGATGTTACACGGGACGATTGGCAGCGACGATTTTAAGCGTAACACAGTGTTTCAATGTTGGAACAATGTTGCAACGTTGTGTTGCGCTAGAAACAACACCTTAATTCCCCTTATAAGCCTCCCCTCTCCCAGTTATAGGCCCATCTACCTGTAAACAAAGAAAATAGCCGACTTAAGCCCCCTGGGATATAAGCTCCCTCCAACTGTATATTGCTTGTTTCGAAGCACTTTTTGTATTCCGGTTATAAGCTCCTCGGATATATAAGGGGAAGTTGTCGGTACCTTTTTTGTCTTAAGCTTTGATTGGGTTCAAGCCGGCGCTTTGTTTTACCCTTAGTCATTTTTATTGTGCCATCTTTTTATTTGTTTACCTGAATAGCGATGAAGAAGATACAGAATTCGGTGACTGTACAGTAATGATTGAAGACGAGGCTATCACGGCATCCCAGCAGGTTGGATAACGTTTTTACAATTATAATGGCTTTGTGTAGTAGAACGTACAAAGAACAGCATGATAAACATTTCCTTAGCTGCAAAGTACTTCTTGAAAGCTTATATTTCAGCGGCTACAAGTTGGATTTCCTCTACAGACTCTTGAAGTCAGGACCACCTTGTACAGTACAGGAAAGTAGTGCTCGGTAGCGTTTATTTAGGAGATAAGATTTGTGCCTTCCTGTGCTTTAGATCCACTTGGAATGGTTTTTCCTTGACTATTAAGCAATGTTAATGATGACTTGAAACGCATGCTAACTTAAGTAGCTCACATCTGACGTCAAGTGTATTTTCCAATCCCCAAAGACGTCGAGAGATGGCTGATAAGAGACCTTTAGACTCTAACACAAGAACGACTACGAAGACGAGATTTTCTAAATACTAAGTAAAGCTTGCGCTTGAACCAGCGTCATTTTGGCGGGAAAACTTGGTAGCCGTCGTCAGTCTGCAGTTGAACCTCGAAACAACGAACGGCCAAAAATTTGTTCGCTTTAACGAGGTTTCGTCATATTGAGGTTCCCCTGTACTACGGCCTTTAGGTTTCACTTATATCTCTTAGGTTTTAGCGAGAATGTTGAAGTGGCGGGAACAAGTTGTCAAATGTTGACAGTTTTATTATTTTACGATCGGGAGGGGGCTCAACTTCCTCCAATAAAGATAAAAGTGCTAACTTTTCAGGTGAAATAAAAAGTACAACGAAGCATTCCGGAGTCACTTTTTTTTGACAGCACGCGAAAAACATGATATCAAATGTCGTACTCGTAGTAGTTCTCGTCTTCGAACCTAAAGGACTCACTGTGACGTGTGGCTTAAACTTACCAGGTCAAGTATACTCATCTTGAAACGATTTTTTTGTCTTTTAATATTAGGCTAACGGAGGTAACTTGAAGGAGAAGCTTTTAAGTTACGTTACCAGTAACAAAGAACTGTACAAGAAGCTTCTTAAATTTCAGGTAAATTCAATCACATGCTTGGACAACGAACTGTAATTAGCTTTTCAAGAGGAAACTTCTTGCAGTGATGTCGTCTGTACTTGTCGAATGCTAAAACCCTGAGGGTGTTTTCGATTTTGCGAATTGTGGAATAAGGTGCATGGAGTAAACTCTTGAAATCTGACTCATTTTAGCGTTAATTGCTTTGCAGTAACTAAAAGTCTGATTCAAATAAGATATACCGATGATTGTACCGTTTAAGTGGCCCGAAAAAACATGGTACAAGAGACTTGCATCAAAACGTTTGCGTATTCTTATTCCAGAATACGATCAATCGAATACACCTTGCCTTATTCGCCTTCTGCCAAATTGTTTAACACAGTGATATGTAAATGGCATCGACCAATTGACTATCCGGCGATAAAAGCGCTGTATAATGTTGACGGTGGTTTGGAAATCTATCTGTTGGAGACGGCAGACAGGTTTGTCACTTTTACTTGAGCAGCAAGGTAACCTTTAAAACTTTCAACCATAAGTTTTTGCCTACAAAGGCAAAAGCAAAAGACGAGATAATAAGCTTCACATACAATGCTCGGAAAAGAAAAGGCAGCACAATGTAAAATCCTTTCTCTGGATGTGCACCGAGTAGAACCCTGATTTTGTCTGATATCTTGTGCTTTTCCTTAATTTGTGTATTTATTTTTGCTTCTTCTAGCCACAAGAATTGGTTTCACTGCACCAGCAGATAAAGTCCGACGGTATCAGCTGCTCTCTAGGTAAACTGGTGGACTTTCTTGATGAGCAGGTAAGGATGCTTTGTAGCGTAACTTTTCTTTTTCATTTGAAACTATGCAAATGCCAATTCAGGGCTCGAAATTGACACTCACCAAGTCGTAGAATAGACGAGTAAGGGAATATCCATCGACATTGCTAGAAAGAGCGCCTTAAAATAAGAAACCTTACAAGTTTAAACGTGATGCACGAAATTTTACAGACGTTTGTATAGTTGGGGTACGAACTTACCCCCTCCCTCTCCCCCCCCCCCCCCCACCCCCACCGTAAAAACATCTATTATATCTTCTAGCGAACATTTCCAGCTGGTTAAAAATGCTTTCAACGCAGAATTCAGGTCATAAGTTCGTGTGATATGGTTGTCCGGGTGAACGTAGTCGTGAATAGGACTGTTGTTGACAGTGACTGACGTTTCGATGACCCGTGCGATAGTCATCTACAGAGTCAAAGTGATTTGTTTCTCTTCATTTGCAAGTGAGCCTTTATCCAGCGTAAAAATTGTGAAATAAGGAAAACGTTGTTGAGGAATTTTTGACACATGAGAGTGGGTATCTTGTCAACCCCTGACAACAGGTTCGCTTTACTGGGTAAACACTTAGAACGAATTTCGGCAGGAGGCTATGACTATGGGTCATAGGCTCCTGGTTTCGGCCGCTAGTTTAGGTTTTAAAGGCCACTTTTGATTTTGTTTTAAGATGTGTAAAAAGTGCATCGTTTTCATAGCGCTGTCAACCTCGAAGACAAAAAGTAGCCAGTGAATTTATTATTTTTGCTAGGAGCTACAGTAGTAAAAAAAACTTACCAGCAAAGCTTGGCTAGTGGAATAAAAAAACTAAACTTGAGCCCTGTATTGTCCCTGTTGTCTTTTGAGTATACCTGGCTGTTTCGGCGAGATGTCATGAAAGAAAATTCCGCAAAAGGCCGCAAACATTCTTAACTTCACTACAAGACTAACGAATTTTTACTTCTTATTAAAAATAAAATCAAATTTAACCTTTGCATTCAATAACCTATGTGACGCGAAGTATCTCTGCTTCAGTGCCTCACGTTTACTACCGCTGGATCCAGAACGCGGGCGCCCAGGAAAGGAGGACGGAAGAAGAAAATCAATAATAAGTCATAGCTGTTGAACATCACTGTATTAAATTGTAAAATAAAAGTTATCCTAGCTAAATAACTTGGGTTTATGTTCTTGAGAATTGTAAATAGTTGGTACTGTGAAACGTTTCTGATTCCGAATGAGAGTGCATTTATTTGCAAAGATAAACACCGTTCGAAGAGCAGATTGTTTTCTCGTTGTTCTCAGTAGGCAACTTTATTGGCTAATAATATCATTAAGGCTGCTACCATAGGCAGAAATAGGCCTTTTTATATTTTAGAATTCCCTGTCTTATGTCAATCAATCTCCTTGTCAATAAACTACATTGGTTTGCAATCGTCGTAAGTTTATTGTAAAGCTGGCCGTACGTAAATTAAGGCCAAAAGCCCATTTCGCGTAATAATCATGAAAATAATGCTAGTTTCAGCAGTTATGCGGTAGTGGAACCATAGTCATTTGTTCTTTAAAATCTGATGCTACCATTTTCAGTGCTTTTGAGAAGGACTCGGCAAGGTCCACGATTTTCTCTTGTTGTGTTTCGTCCTCATTAGGATTCATCAGCATGGCATAGCCTCGGGCAAGAGGTCTCACTATCGATCATCGACCCCACCGTTTACTGCCGAGGCGAGTGCAAAATACCTCTCACCTGAGGCCATGCCATGTTGATGAGTCATAATGAAGACGAAACAGCTGTCCAGGGCTGCCATTACCGGGGTCATATGGTTTTGCGTATGCGTAAGGTACTAGTTATACTGCGGAGTTGGTACGTGTGGTTTAGTGCGGAAGTTAGTATTGACATTCCCTCACTTGGCCTAAACGGATATGTGCCGCTGCACAGCGTATGGCTTTCAGGGTCTTAAATCTTAAACGGATCACACAATTTCACTATCTAGTTTTTTAAACATGCAGGGTGTCTTTTTTAAGCGAAAGCCTTTTAACAAAAGAGTGTGAAGGTTGCTTGGTTGGTATGATGAGCGGTCTGTTTGTGGTACCAAAAAATTTCTTATCCATGATCTAATTCGCGATCGACGTTAGTTTGAAAAATTACTTAATTTCTTTAACGAGTCAGGATCATGAAATAAAGTATCTTGTCTTGAACAGGGTAGCAAAATGAACGATTTTTTGAGATTTTTGTGTTAGAGGTCTTAGAGTTTGACGGCCTCAGCGGCACACCGTAAACCAAAATTCAATTGAGTACTCTTCCCTCTCCCGGGTGGGATGCATGTCGCAGGTGGTAAACTGTTACAATATTTCATGTATTTTTTCTATTCTTGATGCAGTAAAGCTATAGTTTTTTCGGAAGTTGTCAGCATAAAATAATCTGCTTTTCTTTCAAAGACTTCAGACAACAGTCTCCCACACGAGCGGTTTTCAGCGCGGTCGAAAATCATTACTAAAAACTCTGTATGGATTCGAGGCGGTATTATTAAAGAAAAGAGAACTTGTAAACATGTGTAGGGAAGATTGTTCGTGCCCGGAAAAGCCCTGGGGACGAGGTTGGCCTTATGTCTTTTATGACGATAACTAGAACAATAAAATGTGCTTCCGGGAAATGAAAAAGTTTCCGTAAGTTTGCAATCATGAGGGCTTCTTCCAGTCAAAGGCCTTAAGTTTTTTGGGTGATTTAGCTGTTGTCCTTATCATATGGTTGTCCGTAAAAGCGAGATACCCGCAATGGCATGGCCAGGCGAAGGCTGATTATAACAGGGCAAGACTCGCCAGCCCACCAACTCAAGTTCTGGAATACTCTCAAAGAAAGTGTATACTACTCGTAGCTAAGAGATCGATTTCTTTCCTTCTTCTTTCCTTTATTTCACATAACTTAAAAGTCTTTAAACGCTGCTGATATATAAAGTTCGCTGTGCTAGCGAAAGAATCTCCATTCTATAATTAAAAAGCATTTTGCTGAACGGTCGACCCTTCAGGCCTCAGGGGACTTCAATAAAACTTTGGTCGCGGTTTCAGTAGCAGAAACTGACCAATCCGATGCATTTCCCAAGCGGCACGGGAAATATAGGCATGTTTTCATCAAGCATTTGTTGGGTGTAATATGAACGCCTGATCGTCTTTATAGTGAGAAAGTTGCTCTGTCTTTTCCAAAACTGTAGAAATGCTGAAAAGCAACTTTCAGCACTTTTTCGTTCGATTCCCTTGGCTAATAAAAAATGCTATATTTGAAAACTGTAACATTGAATAATGAGCCAAACAGGAAACTATTGTAGTCCGATCTCTGATCTTCTTAACATCTTATATCAGAGTAAGACTATTTTATCATGACTGTTTGCCTTTCTTGAAAGATTACGGAATATCCGTTCTGGTCTCTTCCGGAACAGAAAACGTTGAAAAAGTTTAAAAAGTCTGTTTTCTCATGTTTGCTGACCTTTTGTTCAATTTTCAATCTTTCTTGGCGTCAATGAACTTCATCAAAAGATTTTGATTAAATCGTTATTACAAAGTTCCTAGCAGTTTTAACACAGTCTTTGTTGAGCGCTGATTGTCCAGGGCCATAGTTCTTTGAAAAAGTGCGATGTTCTTTTCCCTTTTTTGAAAATATTTTTTATACATTTTAGCGGTTTAACAAAAGTTTAGTCTTTGAATGGCAGAATTTTAAGCGTTAATTGCACATGAATAAACATCAATAGTATATGTTTTTATTGTTGTACCGAACACAAAGGCCAGTAAAACTTGTGAAAAATAATTCAACATGAGCACAATCACATCTTGGTAAACTTTGGTAATGCTACTTTGCATGTGCAACACGAGTATTTCTCGAGTTGGAATGAATTTTAATCGAGAAACTGTACAAAAGGAAGACGCTGATTTCGAGTTGATTGAACTGTTGTTTAGACGGTTAACTTACACTGGGAGGACCAAACTCGTCTGAAACGATCGCTGTCATTTCTGGAGTGGATCGAATGTCACCCCCAGCTAAGATTTGCTTGTGCCTCTTCGAAGATACCAGGTTTGTCCTCAGTTCAACTTACATTTTTGGCCTATAAAGCCCTAGTTTACATTAATTGCTGGCAATAAACCCAAATTAATCTAGTCGCCGAAACAACGTTAGTGGCAGGCTGTAAGTTTAGGTGCCACGGAAATTTTAAAAAGTTTGAATTCTCGCTCTTTCGCAATTTTAACTTTAATCGTGACGAGCGGGTGCAAAACAGGCTATCGTAGTCTTCGCATATTCATTAGTTTTGTCAAACTGATATCACTGAGCAATCAAATGTTAGGAGCTTAAATGGTTCTTGTGCTAGCTAATTCTTTAACACTAGTTTTCCTCAACTTTCTTCGAACGCTTTTAACTACCGAGAAGTTTTGAAAGTTTGTATGTTTCTTTCCCAATCCTTTTAAAATTTATTCTGGGTCTAGCTTGTGGTAGTGATTCACACGGCTATAGGCCTTTTTCAAAAATACCATAATACTCTCGACCTATTGTCTACTCATTCACTAGCCAGTTTTATCATCGATTTATCAAGTCTAAATCAAGTCGGCAATTTTTTTTCTGAATGCGTCTAATTCAAGCGTTAGTCAAATTGTCCATTGATGAACTGAGTGCCGTTTTTCTCAATGTGTTGTGAGTAGCGTCCAAATTGCTTTAACGGTTCTTACAAAACTCGTTATTTTTGCTGCAGAAAGAAATTATTCTTGTAGACTTTTCATAAAGGATTTTCTGTCATAATTCTGTTCTCTGTGTGTTGTTCAATGTGTGGCCAGAAGTCACCTGTAAACATGCATGGTCCCTTTGTTAGGTTGGCTCGATGAGTGCTGAACTGGAAGGACGAAAACGTAATAAAGGTTTATGTGTAGTCAACAGGATAAACACGAGATGATATTGTTGATGTCTATGTAGTTAAAAATTTTCGCTTTGATTAAAGAACCGTTCTCTTCTGTAGACTACACTAATATAATAAACTTCAAACATTGGACAGTCTTTTATTACTCTGACTCAGAGTTTTACATTTGATTAACCGCGACCTTACTAATTAATGCACGATTTAAAGATAAATTATGCTTTTATGCCGCACAAACGGGTTGCCAACAAACCACCTGTTGGCAATTTTGGCGTAGAGTGCTTAGCTTGCACCGGGAGAGAATTACAATGCTTCCAGGGACGGTTAGGCTGACACAAGATAATAGTCGACAGAGGTGCAAGACAGGTGTAAATAAAACTGAAGGTAACGAGAGACCAGGTAAACAAGAAAATAAGGTTAATTCGGGGTGCAATTCTTAACACGTTAGTACCGTGGTATTTACAACAACAAATAACGCTTTCCATCTTTTTAACAGGTTCTGCCTGACCATAAAGAAAAGAAGAACAATTTGCCTGCCAAAAAAGTGTTCAAAATAACAATAAAACTACTGCCACGATCCTTAACAAGGATATGCAGCCAACGCATTTGTGTGTCTGTCATTTATTCAGTATATACCAAACCTATGGTAAGTTCATTTTTTGCTAAACACAGTCGGTTAGTCGGGTCTTCATGCAATTTTCCATTGTTTTGAACAGGTTATTATTTTACGTAAATTTTGAGAACAGGTCGTTGAGGTGGAACAGAAGATAATTATTAGAAATAATAACCTACTGTTCCAATTCAGTGACGATAATAATAACCTACTGGTCCTAAAACTATGGAAAAGTACGCGCTCGGTCATTAGTCTTAAAAAGGTCTCGAGGCTCAACGATTAAGTTATATATTTCTTTTAATGTTGAATCTTTCTATCCAATAATTTTGATGTGAGTTTTTTCGTCACTCAGCCAATTCTGGCTTGGTATATACACCTAGAAGATATGTTGTATTTAGCTATAAATTAAACAAATTCGGTCCTCACCCCCCAAAAATATAACAATCTGAAAGAAGTTTACGCTTTTGAATTCAGTAAAGCAAGTACAGTTTCGTAGACAAAACGGAACCTTACCAAGATCTAAATTCCTCAGCGCAAACCAACAACAAAAAACAACCAAGATTACTACAACGAAAAAGTACTCAAAAGAAGGCAAGAGAACAAATATTCAAAAAAAACAACAGAGCACAAGAGGTG
>NC_133209.1:29285944-29333873 GCF_958299795.1 Porites lutea | reverse complement strand
GATCACGCACATCTTATTTTGCTTGCCTAATTTTTGTGATGTCCCTTTAATCTTAGAGCCGGGCACAAGCTCTAGATACACCCTTGCCTAGTCCCTAAACGGCGTTTTTCCAATTATTCTCAGTCAATTCATTTCGGTGACGTATCCGAGGCAAACGGGCGGGAAACATTTTCCCATTTTCGCTTGCACCATGCGTCCCGAAACCCTTTGGCCACGCGGAATAAATAAATAACAAGGGCGTTCAGGCTGCTGGAAATTTTTCATGGAAAGAGTGAATATTGATCTTTATTTTAGAAGGCGTTTTGCAGTCCCAAAAGTTTAAAAAAGCAAAATGTTTTTTCCTGTTCAAAAAAACGCACGAACATTTGGAACACAGAGCAAGTCTATTTGTCCTTTCGTTGCTGACTAGCGATTACTAGTGGCTATAGTTCGATATAGTCTTCTTCTACCTCACTTTATATCTAGCCGGATGTTTGAAACCTTTCTACCAAATAGACTTCTTCCGTCAAACAGGTTGCACGCGGAAAAGGGACGTCTGCACGCAGGCAACGAAAATACATGCTCTTCTGAAAGGTCAGCTCTCCCATCCCCCAATATAGCTCGTTGGGGGGGCGGGGGCTGACATTTGATCTAACCCCCTCTTGGTCCCCTAAAATTAAATCGACGCCCCGTGCGTTATTAGGTCATTTACGGTACATATACTGATATTAGAAAAATCCTCCCTTTATTAAACTTTCCACTCCTTTCACTCGCCTGAAAAACACAAACAAAATTCCGCCTCTTCTCCGCTCCCGGTCGTTCCCTGCGGATGGCCGGCTATTTCCGAGCTCTCAAGCATTTCCCGCGGAAATATGTAACATAATCCCATGAGAGGTAGCGGTCGTTCAAAACGGAGGGAGTCAGCGAGCTCGCTGCCTGTTTGATCCCTCGAACGGACAAGAATTTTGTCTTTTCGCAAGGAACCTGCAAAGATGAAGCGTTTTCAGACTTCTAAATACCGAAATGCTGCTCCTAAGATTCCCAAGAAAGAGGTAAACGTTAAGGATTTTGTGATTTTCCCATTTAAACAACAATCTTCCCGTTGTGCATCAGCTGGCCGAAGTTTCTTGTCTCAGCTGATTTTGTTGTTAGGTTAGTCTTTTCCGGCTTGCTTTGTAAGGAAGAAACAGATAACCCAGCGATAACTTAAATAATAAAGTACGCTTAATTATTGTGGAATAGTTTTAGAGTTGTCAATGTTGAGAAGTCGATGACCCCATGTCAAGTATAGCTACGGCTTCTGAATGTTGGTGTCATTAACGTCTGCTCCCTTGGAACGAATTTGAAAGTGAGAGGACAAAACGGTTAGAATCACTGATGGTCTACTCAACTGTAAACTTTAGAGGTCTGTTCTTGTAAGGGGTCTGTGGGTATCCTTTCCCACAATTATATTTTCACGCCCCCCCCCCCCCCCCCACCACCACCACCCCCACAGAAGAAAGTGGAGGAGCACAGGCCCACCCGGCCGCCCTACTAGTCCTACGGCCATGACCATAAAATGAATGAAAGGTTGCTACAGTCTTTCTAGGATCTGAAGCACTGTCATGAATTCTACTGTTTGTAAGTACTGTATTTTTGGTTGAGATCATAACTTTCTTTGTTGAACTTGTATTTCAAGTTTCAAATGTCCTAAATTTATACCCTCTTTAAATGGTGGGTGGAACAGGTAGTTTTAAAAGGTCATTTTTCACTATTAACACCTTGATTCCCTCCCAGATCACAACTGAGAACAAGTGAAAAGCTCTTATTAAATACAATAGAAGGGTTTCTTGAGAACATCAGCTTGACTGAGAGACTTATTAAAATGTCTTGTAAACAGAGAAATATTTTGGCAAATTAAATTTGCTATCGATCATAAAATTATAAATTTTATAATGAAGAATGATGATTCATAGCATTTCTATGGAGGTAAGGTGATTGACTCCCACACAACAGCAGAAATATTTGAAACCAAGTTGTACCACCGCCATGCAGCACAACAAGCCTTGTTCTGCTAAATGACTTCAGAGCTGTCATGTGGGGCAAGTTAGTGGGGCATTTATTAGAGAGGTGCATCCAATATAAGAAGGAAAGTGAAGAGGGTGGCATATATTAGACAAGAGGTGCTTATTTGAGAGAGGGATTACAATAGGTGGAGAAAATGCCCCCCATAAGAAAAAATAAAAACTTTTGACATTTTAGCTTTGCTGATCATTTTCTTTTTCTTCTTACCTTAATGTTCTATTAAGCAGTAGATCATATATTTAAATGCTATTTTGTGCCTTATAAATAATAAATTATTATTATATATTATTATTAAGTACTCATTTTGCATTTTGCACTTATATGCTGGTACTGATACAAAAATGATTTTATGGGTATTGACATTATTTTAGGAATGTGTTACTGGTATCCATGTTGGGACCTTGAAGAGTTCTTATGGAAATCACATCAAAGCAAGTGACAGATTCATGGTATTTAATGTGGACACTGGAGGTAAGCTGCATGTGTGCAACAACAACAACAACAACAATTTTATTCTTGCATGCACTAGCGGTTAAATAGCTTGCCTCGCAAATAGCTTGAAAGCTAGTTGTGGTGGGGCAAGACAAGTACGTGAATAACATATCTACTAAAAACAAAAAACACTGCACTTTACAAAGCCTTGCACAGTTGAAATGAATAAAACAAAGAAGTTCAGTGATCTAATTAACTACTCAGTACTTACTGACGTACTTTATTAATTAATATAACAATGCACTAAGATAAGGAGTCAGTCTTAAAGATGAATAACACAGAAAAGGAAAGTTAAAAATTTAGCAAGTATATCTATCTACAAAGACCGACTTTTTAAATGATTGCAGGGATTGGAATATAGTGATCTTCTTTTTCTAAGATATCAAATTGCAATTTACGGAGAACTTTCTTGAATGTTTTCTTAGGCAGATCTGTTATATAGTGTGGTATCTCATTCCACACCTTAACTCTGAGCGTGGAAAGCTTTGTATTTCTAGTCTGGCACTTTTGACGTAAAACTTTCCGGACGTGGTTGATCATGTATTGTATCAGTGAACATGAGATGTTTTCTGAATAAATTAATATTTTTGTTGGGGCTTTCTCATTATTGATATTGTGAATTGAAATAATATTGATACAGACTCATGATAAAGAAAAGTTATTGGTAGCAGGTTAGCTTCAAGAAATTAATAATGGAATTGTATGGTCATGCCAGTCTGCGAAGTACAACAAACAAAGTGCTCTTTTCTAAAATTAATTTTTGTTTTAAGATATAAGTCTTGCATGCCTGACTCTAGGCAGTAAGACCATAAGTTAAATAGATGTTCAGTAGTATTGGTCGAGGTAGAAAGTGGCGTAGCTTTGCAACGAGCGCAACATTTTAAAATTATGATTTTTGTAACTATAGAATCAATGTGCTTATTAGTGAAGAAGCTGGTAGAGTGCTTGACACTACAGTACAACTGGCAAAAATGACAAACATTGCTGCTCTGCTTTATTATCCACGAACCATTTTAGTGTAGGTCGAAATGAAATAAATCCAGTTTGAAATGGTTTCAACTTTGGTTGATTCTCAATTTCTTTTAGGGCTAAGAGACAGAAAATTGAGTATCAAAGTAGAGTGAAACCATTTTAATGTGAATTTCATTTTGACCTACAACATATACATGGTGAAATGAAACTATTTTACAACAAGATTCCTGATTTTATGGTACTTGCATTTTTAGGTGTAAATTTTCTTATCTTTTTTGTCTAAAGGAGGAAGTCTTGGTGTTCTTCCACTTGGAGAAAAGGGCAGGAAGGATCATTCACTTCCATTGCTTCATGCACATTCAGGTATCTACCACTTTTCCTCTTTGCTTGTAAGTTACTTTCTGTTTTTTGTGTGTGACAAGAGGAGACAGAAATTCTAATCTCCAGGTTGCTGTCAAACATGATTGGCATGTATATAGCCAGCATATGTTTAGACTTCCGCTAAAAATGAAGGGAATACAGTCAACTCCCTTGATTGCAGGCACTGTTGGGACGTCAAGTTTGTGTCCCTATTAGTGAGAGTCTGTAATAGGGAAAGTTTATTTTCGTCATACGTTTGCAATTTATTTTTGCTGTAAATTTAGCTGCTGTCCTCATTATCGGGGTGTCTGCAAGGCAAGAGTTGGCTGTACATAGAATGCAATCTGATCACACCAGTGGGACATTCTATCACTCACAATCTTCAGTGCTGGAACAAGAGCGTTCTGACCTTCGATCAGAAGCCTGAAACTTGTGGGCACTCCCTAACCTTTGATTATTACTAGTTACATTGTTGTACTGTCATTGTTTTTATGTAGATTTTATTACTGACATGGACTTCTCGCCCTTTGATGGATCACTCCTTTGTACTTGTTCTTATGATCGAGCAGTAAGTATAAATATTTGAATAAATGACTGGGAGAGTGTTAAAAGAGACATCATCATTATGTTTATTTTGTAACTGTGAAAGGTACACCAATCAAGAGATGTCTAGAGAATGTGAATGAGACCAGTCCAGGTGTAAAGAGAATTCACTTTTAATCAGGACCATCTGGCCAGACGAGTCTATATTGTTCCCAATAAGCATTTATGACAGTGATGGGTTGTTAGCAAAAATTCCCAAGAAAAGCCTAATATTCCTTTTTATAGTGACCCGTCCAGTAGCCTGCACCACAAACGCAGTTGAAGTCCGTCTGTGAAACAGTGCCAAAATTCTTGTTCTGGGCCACCACCTGTGTAACAGGATTTGAGTATATACCACGATTGGCCTGTTAGTAAAGCCATTGTTGATTTGCCCATCTGGCCCGGGTTGTTTGAAGCTGGGTTAAGATAAGCCAGGGTTAGTGCGAAATTTGAACTCAGATATGGGAGCTTAAAAAGCAAATTTAGTTTAATTTTCTTTGCCTACAATTTGATGATTGGATACTCTAAAAAGAATAGAGAAAATTATCTGAGAGAGTGCTTTTGATAAAAAGATAAAGCATTGTGGGTTACAATTTAACCCCTGGTTAGCGCTAACCGGCCTTCAAACAACTGAGCTCAGGTTGAAAAGGAATTCAACAAGCATTTCCAGTAATTCATTTAAGCCATTGAGGGCCCAGAGCAAGAACATCAGCACAGCTTCGCAGATGTTACTCGGCAGAGTTAAATTACGTCAGCTGTGATTGTCTGTCCAGCTGGCCAGTTCTGACTTTTGGCAAGTGCTTTTGATACAGATGTACAGTTCTGCCATAACACTCCAAAGCAGGGCTTAAAGGTAAAACGTGGGTTACACAGACTCGGAGGCAACTCAAAAATTTGTTTTTGAATAGTACCCGCATTTCTCAAAAGGGCCCTGTTAGGGGAAATTCCAACAATTAATATCATGGCATTAAAACAAGGACACAGGACAATTGAAATGGCAACAAAGACGTAAAGGTGAATTCGAACTGCAGAAGTGACAAAGACGTGAAAATACCAACATGGGCAAGGCTTCCTGCTCTATGCGAGAAGTAATGTGTAAAATTCATACTATAAAGGACAAACACCCCACTTTGTCCCCCTAAAATGGTCCAAGTTAGATGAGTGTATAAATCTCTTTAGTGATATCTAAGTGGGTTTTCACTTTCCAGATAAAATTATGGGAAATCCCGGATGAAGAATTTAAGGGGTTGTCCAAAGCTCTTTGTGAACTTCCCATGCAACATGTGAGTATAGAATTAAATTGCTCATTGTGATATTTTTACCTTTGCTTTGTTTGACATGTAACTAAGATGTTTCTTTTTTCACATTTTTTGCTAAGGGTCGTGTTGAAAATGTCCTCTTCCATCCTTCAGCAAGTGAGGTGAGCTTAACCTAGTACATGTAAATATGGGGTTTATAACGGTTTTCCATTCGGTTTGGTTAGGCCATCCCTTTTTTTCTTTGTTTACCGTCAAATGGGTTTCCTGATGTTGGGTTGGTCGGTCAGATTGAAAAAAAAAACCTAAAAAAAAATCACAAGAAGTTTCGGAATAGTAGGCTCTGGTACCCCAGGACGACGTTAAAAGTTAACATTCACATATTTGGATTAACAAAATGTACAATATACTCTGAAAAATGTTCATGTTTTTGTTCCTGTTTTTCTCTATGCTGTTACTATGTTAAAAATGGTGCAACTATGTCGTTACTTTTTTTTTTTGAAAACGCCAAAAATTTGGGTCCGTCAGACGACGGTAAAAGGAGAAAAAGGATGGCCTTAGTTAAGGAAAGTCAACAGCTAATAATTAAATTTTGGCATGTCTCTCTCACTCTTTTTTCATCATAAGTATTGTCTTTTATTACAGGTACTTGGTAGTTCATGTGATAAAACTCTTACAATCTGGGATTTACAGAAGCAACAGCCAAAATATGGTGAGTATTATTATAAACTACATAAAGTCATTGCATAACTTATATCAATATTATTGTGATAATTGTTACCATTTCAACAAACATTTATCGACTGAAAAAGGCAGTTTTGTGGATAAAATATAAGTTTGAAATAGTTAAAAGGGCTCGCACAATCTTCAAAAGGCCTTGAATTTCAGTGGAAGTCCTCAAAATGTCCTTTAATTCTAGTCAATATAATCTTTAAGAAGTCCTTAAATTTCTCCAATCATCCTTGGATTTTCACCAGACTTGGAGATAGCAATATGAAGTTGAGATTTTAAGTACAAGTTTGGGTATTCCTGTTTTTGAAATTTGTTTAGTATTAGTCTTGCCCATTTCACTTGGATTCCTGTCACACAGTGTAGTGTTTAGTGTTGTTGGCAGCCCTTTTTGCTGTGAATTTTGCCTGGAAAGTGTGCCTTTAATTTAAAACAAGGAAGAGCCTTTGAAAAACAAAAGTAGTTTCCAGAACGTCCTTGAAAAGCTCCTAGAAACAGATCTTAAGTTTGTAAGCAAACCATGCTTAAAATTTAGCAGTTAATTTTTTGTACAAAATAAAGTTTTCATATGGTTAAGATGCTTTAACATTAAAGCCTTGTTCAATTTGTTGTACATTACAGAATTGAAAGACCACAAGGATTTGATTCAGAGTTTTTGTTGGAAAGTAGACGGTTCATTATTAGTTACATCAAGTAAGGTACATGACTTTCTTCTGTGTTGTAAGAGATCTTTCCTGAAGCTTTATGATACAAGCAGTAGAAGTTAAAAAAGGTGTTAATTGAACCAGTAACAGTTGACTATACCAAGGCCTTTATTTTTCTTGAAGTGGACAGGAAAAAAATGTTGTAGCTGCAAGTATTGTCTTAGAATAAAATTCAACCGTAAGCTGATTTATTCTTTCTTTTTTTCTTTTACATTTGCCACATAGAATAAATATTACAGAAAGAAAAAGAAAAATATATATATTACTAAGATTGCAAATTTACAGGGCAGGAAAAGCTACAAAAATACTTCAAAATTGAATGTAATACTAAGTAACTTGACTTTTTTAATAGATAGAGTGGCGAGGAAGCCCAATAGAAACTAAATAGCTTGAAGAAATTGGGTTCCTCATACCTAATTATGATTTAATGTAAGCTGCCATATCATGGTCAGGCGAGTTTAATTTATAGCTCTCTCCATAAATGATGATAAATAGGTGAACTTCATGTATCTGGGAACCGAGGAATGAAAAAATAAGATGAAATGAAGGTCATTGCAGTTAAAGAATGCAACTTATGCAGTTACGGAAAGAAAGCCTGAAAAATTTAGGCTTGCAGTCCTCCAAGTAGTTGAGCTAGCAAGCAAACTGGGAGCTGGTCATTAATTTGGTTTGTTATGTCATATACTGTATGTTCTTCCATTTTATTTCAGGACAAGAAAATTCATGTGGTAGATCCTCGAAGCTCTTCTAGTGTTGAGGTAAGTGCATAGTTTATCTTAATAACTCTATTTAATAAAGATTATAAGTGTGGAAATAAATATCTTATTATTTTGTGCATAGTGCACGTGTATGCTTCTACATGTATCTATTTTATTATAAAGTTGAAAACAAAAAGAATATAGTTTTTACAGCTGAGTTTGTCAACTCCTTGATCAAAACATATAACTTTTCTGGTTCATTTTTCTTGTGATAGAGGTTAATACTTTGATGTGGTTGCTTACAATTGTCAGTGAAGAATGAATGATTACATATTGTATTGTGCTGTAGGAATGTGATGGCTTTGGAGGAAGTAAGGATACTAGACTGTTGTGGCTAGGAGATACCGACCGAATTCTTGGCTCTGGGTTTACTGCGGTAAGAATAGTTGTACAATTAGCCAAACCTCCCTTATGTGGTTGATTCCCTTTTGACTAGGTTTTGGTATAAGTACTTTCATGCACTACAGGAATAAAGAAGAAAACTTCAATTTGTTGGTATTCTGTTGAAGCTCTCCTTAGAACGTCTCTCAAAAGTAACCAGCCTAGTTATGCCCCTTTCTGTGAAACCCTCTTTAAACTGGGACTTGAGCTCTTTAATGAGATGTCAATGATCTCTCCATTTAGTGATCACAAGTACTTTGTGAAAAAAAAAAGATACATTGACAAATTTGTGAAATCACATGCTTAATTAAGGGCTTGAAAATGGTCCTGTCCAGAAATAATATTGTTTCTCTTGCTGGGCAAGTCACTTTTGAGGCTCACTTGTCCAATAGGTAAGGATGAAGGCAACTCATCCTCTAACAAAATCATCACCTAAGACAAGCAAGTAGCATCTTGCCCCAGGCTAGGAAAATGGAATTCAATTTTTCTCAAGCCCTGCTTAATACTTCTTAATACTTAATACTTCTTCTTAATAGCCCTTGTGTGTTGATTCTCTACTTTGCATGCTTCTTATGTTCTTCAAGATAGTTATTAACAATGCTTGTGACTTACTTGGTCCTTTCAAATGCATCATTGCTACACTAACAGCTTCACTAAAAAAATGTTTGGTTATATAAGTCCCCACACACAGTAATGTATTTTATCATGTATTGTATGAACGCCCTTGTATCATGATCAACATTATATTTATGGGAAAATGTATATTTGCAGTCCTGCCTAGTGTTTGGTGAATCTGTGCTGTAGATATAAATAAGTAGGTAAGTAAATAATATAAATGATAAAAATGTTAAATGTTTTTACAGTCTAACAAGCGTGAAGTTAGAGTTTGGGATGTACATAATATGAGCAAACCAGTGCAGACACTGAACTTTGATTCATCATCTGGAGGGTAGGTGCAGAATTTATAGAATTGTTTTTTGATTTATAGTTGTAAGGCTTTAGAGTATTGTTGGCTTAAACCCTGTGATGACCATAAATGTTCCTCCACATTTCTTCTTCCAATGGGTTGTATAATATGGATATGTGTGATAAATTAATCAATGTAAATCTTCAGTGGAGTTCATTTGATTCATCCATGTGGGAAGTAGCAATACTCCAGTCCTAGATGAATCATATGGTTAAGGAATACAGGCAAGGCTGGAGGGAGCCTGAGAAAACAGCTGACATTTTGTGATACCACCACTGGTTTGGCTGTGAAATGGCGTCTAAGAAACTAGTGCAGAAATTCCATACTGATGACTTGTCACTACCCAGATCTAGGTAGTGATGAGTCATCTGTATAGAATTTCTGCGCTTGTTTCTCAGACATCATTTTGCGAGAAAATCAGTATTGGCGAAACAAACTGTTGGCTGTTTTCTCAGGCTAGGATAAAGGCTTCAAGATAAAAGTACTCCATAACTTAAATGAAAAATATTTTTTAAATAATTATTAGACTGTTTCATGCTATACATAACAATGACATTGTCAAGATGTCGCAGGTTAAAAGTAATTAATATCATAATGTCTTAAGAGATCTAGAACTCTCTCTAATAGAAATGAAATGCATAGCTTGTTAGGTGATTCCTGTATTAAGAAAGATTCTGATGCTCTTTTAAAGTAAAGCAATATTTAATTATTATTGAATTTAAGCATTCAATTTATACTGCTTCAAATTCAATTTTTGTTTTCCTGCTCAAATAAATGCAGGAATTTAAATATTTAATACAGGTGTCAGCTGGTGACCAGAGAAAAAATTTTGGTCACCAAGTCAAACTTTTTGGTTATGAGTTTTTGGCTTCAAGGTATCCTATGGTAGCCATATCAGAGGAGAATGCTAGTTCACTGACAGCATCCTTTTTTTGTCGTTTTCTGTAGAACTCGTAAAATCTGTGAACAATATTATAGTAACAGTTACCCTTGACTTTATTCAGAAATCCTTGAACTTCAGCATCAGCTTGTTCATATTAATGTTAATCTTGTCATCTTATGTTTCCTTTTTTTATTAATTCGGTGTCTGTTTTATGTTTATGAGGTGTTTTGCCAGTTGGCGACCAGTTCTTAAGATGTAGTCACCAGCACTCCAATTTTAGTTGAATTGGTGACCAGTGAGTCATAATTTCGAGCCTTGAAATGCATTTCATAGAAAAATGATGTTGTGTGTCGTATTCGGTAATTAATATAACTTATCCATTTTTAAATGCAGCATACTGATGCCATTTTATGATCCAGACACCAAAATGCTGTTTTTGGCAGGAAAGGTATAAATCAATATTAAGTTAATTGCTTAATTAGTTTCCCATTGCTTGTGATCCTATTTTTATTCATAGTCCAGTTGACATAAATCATTTTAGTCACTAACTCAAACAATGTTTAATTGGTACCCGGGTAATAATAAATTATACTGTTAAGGTGGCTGGACAGAGTTTGATAGGCTGTGGATCATGACCAATCATTATGGTGTCACTTAAGACTTGTTGCAGGTACAAAGCTCAAAACAATTTGGCATGAACAAAATGTATTTATAAGACATGACATTTATTAGGTTTTAAAGTAAGATTTTTATTGTTGCCATGGCAACCTGGATGATTGGAAACAAGCCTAAAATTTTGAATTTAATTTGGTTAAATGAAATTTAACTAAGTTAACCACCACGACCTTAGCAGTCAAGCGGTCCATAAGCTTTATAGTGGTCAAACGGTCCACAAGCTTAGTGGTTAAACGGTTCACAAGCTTAGCAGTCAAGCGGTCCACAATAGGCTCACATGATATGTGGTAGTTTTGTTCACAGTTACAATCTTTAAGTTCTTTATTGAGCATTTTTGTAGCGGTCTGTGGAGTTCACACCGTTTCATCAGTGTTACGGTGCCTGGAATGGGGTATCATGGCTGGGTAGCAGGGATTTACCAGCCATAAGGGCAGCCATAAGGGCAGTATTCTGTCTGTCTATCTCTGGCTGGCCAGAGTGGAAGCACACATGGGTATCACAGGTACCCACCTTCGACTTAAGAGAGGCATTTGGTTAATGAGGTTTACGCCAAAATCAGTCATTAGATTCCTGTTTGAATTTGTACACAACTTATGTTATTAACATTTATACGTTATTTTTATCAGTTTAGTTATGGAGCTTTTTTATTTGATTGTTATGCAACAGGGTGATTCTTTTATTCAGTACTTAGAAGTCTCTGAAACTGCTACATCTTTCATTACTCCAGGTAATCATTTTTATCATCTTATACCTACAATCGGTGCTGTAAACACCAAAGTCATGTGCAGTTATTCATGTTTGTTCTATTCTTTTGATGGCCGTTAGCCTGCAAAAACAGCTATCTATCCTCGCTGCTAGGGAGGTTTCGTCACGAAAGATGTGTGCACCTCATGATGACGTAAAATCTGTCTAGAATCTGCTCAGGAGCTCTAATTGGTCAATATAGTATTTATATGACAGACAGAGGACAAAAGGCCCCAAAGGTCAAATGTAAATGCAATGAATCTATAAGAAAAACAGTCAATATTCATGGAATATTATTCTTCAGACGGAGAAACATTCGAGTTTTGCGGGAGCTCGTTGGCAGAAGAACAAAACTTTACCAATATCTACCAGGAGAAACTTACAATCAAACAAATACCCAAAGTTGCCTTACCCTTGGACAAGCGCAACACTAATGCAGCTGCTTTGTTAATCTTATTTAGTCAACTCGCAGATTTTAGAAGAACAGCACAAAGGAATGGCTACTGTTCCTAAACTTGCCTTGGATGTCATGTCCTGTGAAGTAGTGCGGCTTCTTCAGCTCGCCAAATCATCTGTGGTTCCACTGAGTTACTGTGTGCCTCGCAGGGTAAGGAATGAACAAATCCACTCTAAAAAGTTAAGATGCTCACTCTTCCTTTCTGTAGACTCTCTACCACTCAGGAGGTGGGGGTACTTCCTTTAATGGTCTATTGAAAGGGGTACCTTTTCCAGGCTTCAGGTGTATATATAAGGAAAGGGATTTCACAGGTTGAAGGATATGAAAGGTAGGGAAATCTGTCTTTTTGTTGTCTGAAAAGCCCAAAAGGGCTGACAATGCACTTAATGGCTGTGAAAAAGTCGAAGAAATGTTCTGAATTTGTGATTGATTCATATTTAAAAGACAGTGCATTTATGTCAGTTAAAAGAGATGCATTGTTCTCAACTAGGTATGTGAAAGGGGTACCATTTTTCAATAGGAGGTATACAAAAGGAGTACCTTTTCTGTGAAAAATGTTATATAAAAGGGTAAGGGGTTGGACCTTTGGGCGGAGCCTTGCCATATTAAACTTAGTTGAGTACACCCTAGGTTACAAAATAAATTCCAATATTAATATAGTTAATCCTTGGTGAATGGAAAAATGGTTTGTGATGCACGGCACTTGCAGTAAGATAGCTTATAGAATGATATAATCGTAACAAACATTCAAAGACATTTAAAATGTCTTTAAAGAACTAGATATTTCGGGTGTTGAACCATTCTTCAGTGTACAGAAAACCTTTGAACTATCCAATTGTTATAAAACGTTAAATTAAAGGGCCTGTAAATAGTGAGTTTAAGCAACAGGATAGTAGAAAGATAGTACTTGTCTAATAAACACAAATAGACATCCTCTTGATTGACATTCATCTGTTAGGCAGAATTATGAAGTACATTTTTCTCTTAATTCCAGCAACTAAGAGTCTGTGCACACATCGATTGTTGATTTTGTTTTGCGCTTTGGAGAAGAATGGAGTCAAAAAAATTTACCATATACAAAGTGAGATGTTGAGACCGCCCCCCTCCCCCACCCCGGTTAAAAGATGGCTTTGTTAACAGTTACTCATTTAGTTTCATTTGATAGTCTTACAGGGACTTTCATGGAGACTTGTTTCCCGACACAGTGGCACTAGAAGCTTCCATGACAGCTGAGGAGTGGTTTGGCGGATCTGACACCCCTGTAAGTCATGTTACCTAATTAAAACAGTGTAAGTTATAGCACTACAATGTTAGGTGTGGAGAGTAGGTGGATGTAACTTATAGTTAGAGGGTGTGCAGAGAAGGGGTAGAAGGGATTTCTTTTGGTTCTATTTTTCTTCTATTTTCCTATAAAAGTAGCCGGAGGAAATCTCCAGCCCCCGCCTCTTAATGACAGCTCTGTTAAATACCGGGGGTACTTTTACAGTCAAACTGGGAAAACCTTGAACACTTGAAATATTTCATGAATGTTTATTGTGTTAAGACCAATCACAGCAGAGATTAGGACATGCAAGCAAGCCACAAAACCACAAACTAATTAACGTTCTTGATTGCAGTTTAGTTTTCTCATGCCTGATTATCTTTTTTCTTGCAACACAATAACATTCCAGAAATATCTCTGGTGTTCACGGCTTTCCCAGTTTGACTGAAACAAGAAATTGACTACTTGATCACTTAGACGTGTTGTTTTTCACAAATTCAGATGAAAAAAGTGTCTCTGGATCCATCTAAGCGACAGGCAAAGCAAAAACCATCAGAGACAAAACCAAAAAAAACAGATCTGAAGGCAAAACCTGCGATAGAATCAAAGAAACCAGCTGTGTCTGCTGAAAAGGTAAATATTGTATATCAGAAGGGGGTGTCCTTGATCACCTACAAACAACCTTCTTCCTGGGCTATGAAATGACAGAATGAAAAAAAAATCATAAACAAAAACCCAACCAAATAATGAGACCTTCCAAGGAGTGTAAGGGACACGTGAGCTGGCCCTGAAAACTGGTGTCAATCGTCTCAGAAAGCACCTATAATCGACAGACAATGAGGAAAGAATTTCAGATAAATTCCAAAATTCAGTATCACAAAAATTTATGTGGAACCCACAGCAACATTTTCTCCCAAGCTAAAATGCAACAGTGACATTTTTCCTAACATACAAGGTGACAGACAGTCTCAGAAATGGCTGATAAAGCCACAGCTTACCTTCCCCCCCCCCCCTGGAAGGCATTGATAATAATAAAAAGTAAACTTGAGAAGGGCCTTATACAAAAGTACATTTTATGTATTGTACAGTTTGCTAATAACTTGCCTACATTCATTTAGTCAGCAGTTGAACGTAAAGAAGAAGCTCCCACAGCACAGGCTACCCATGCAGTCAGTGATCCTGTGCAAGAATCTCCAGCAAAACCAATAAAAGCTTTCATAGGTGTACGTACATCAAAGTTTAGACATCTCCAGGGCACACCCATGCACAAAAGCAACAACATTGAGAATGTACGTAACTTGAGCATTTCTCTGCCTGGAGACAGTGATGCGTTTCAAGTCAATCAAGAGTTTGTGACATTTCCTTTATCAGGACCTGGAGGACAGATAGCAGTGGTGCCAGTAAGTGTTTATTCATCATGATCAGAGTGCAAACCCAGGAGGGGTACTCCATATTTAAAGTGTCAGGGATGATCAGAGGATTTTTGGGGGTTCGAATTTTCGATTCCGTGATTTTTTTGGAAAGGAAAATTTGGCAAGTACTTTTTTGGGAGTGGCTTAATTAAGTAGTGAATTTGGGGGGTATTCAAAACAATGTGAAGTTTCGTGATAGTGCCAGTGTATCCTGGTCATGTGGGAATAAAGTAAAACCAAAGTTGTTTTGCGGCTGTTTTAATATTTAATGCATTCTGGTACTAAGGACTTTTTTGGGGTAAGTTTTTGGTCTAGGTATTTTCGGGGGGTTTGTTGGAAGCCCTGGGGATTTTTCTGAGTTTTGATTTTTGCCCCCATTCAATCATCCTGTCACTTGAATCTGGAGTACCCCACTGGAGTGCAAAGAAAGTCAGTTTTACAACTTGCCATTTCTTTGCATCCTACGGGACACGTGCCATGAATTATTTTGTGTCTTTGTGGATTTTCATGCATCAGGGATGCAGGACGCATAGGTAACAAAGTCACTGACACAGTTTAAAATTTTACATCCCCTTTTCTGATTGTTAGTTCCCTTGCCTTCCTTTTCAAGCTTAACAAACCTTGTCGCCTGCCTGACTCAGGATTACCAGCCATTCAGTGTGGAAGTAGTGTTCTTGATTTTGCCATGGATCCATTTAATAGGCAGCAACTTGCAGCAGGTGAGTATAGGTTAGAAGATTTGGGACACTTTGGTTGTTTACTATTTACATGGGCAAATCAGTTGCTTCACGGTTTTGGCTAATGGTAAGCAAAATTCAGGACTGGTAAATTTCATTCCGGAATATTATTGTGTTTACCATTTGTTCCATCTACTTGAAAAATGGCTGCGAAGGCCTAAAACTGGTATCAAAGATGGTTTCAAAGAATTGGAACACAAAATTCCATAAGGAACATTCCGACTGAGAAAATAGGACTACCTTTTAACGTGTACCATTTCTTCCAGAAATTTTCCACTGGGGCCACCCACTATGATTGCTGCGATCATTGAAGAAAAAAAAGTTCAGCTATCATATTGATCATATGGAAACCACTCTACAGGGATTGCAGTGATTTTTGAGATAGAAATGTTTCTCATTTCAGTGATCATTGTCACTGTGATTACTACGATTGCTGAAGAGTGGTTCCAAAATTATGATCGCTACGATTGGTGACCTTTTTTTTCAGCGATCGTAGCAATCATAATAATGGAAACCTGGCTTTAAACAGACTCATGTTCGTGATTTTTGTCCTGATTGTTTGGTATCCCATTCAAGAAGAGAAAGGACAATATTCATAAACGAGGGTCCATGTTGTCTGTAAAACATCACATCAGGAGATTTTACATTTGATTATAGTTGTGTAGAGAAGTTGGCAAAGAATTGTATTCATTAAAGATACATACAAAAGAAAATTGTACTTAATTTTTATCATCTCACTTTTTTTTCCAGCTTGTGAAAGTGGTTTTGTTAGTATTTGGGAGATTCCTGATGGAGGCCTGACTGAGACTTTAACCTCCCCTTTAGTGGTGTTGAAAGGTTAGTCAAAAAGTCTTACTTCTGCAAGTTACTGCATTTTGTTGCTTCAGTTCATCAGCAGATGACAACAACCTTTGAGATGATAACAACCTCCGAGATCTGCACAATTTTTCAGATCAAATGAAAGCTGAATCAAATAAAAATATTATTATTGTTTTATTATTCGTTTCAAATAATTCTTAGTGTAAAAAAGTAGCCAAAACATGCCCACCTCGACTGATGTCAAGTTTCCATCTTCATCAACCTGTTCCTTGCCAAATTCAGGATAAAAAGAGATCTTAAGTCTAACATGAGTTGTTATGCATCTCCATTTGACAATTCTTTCCTTTCCAGGACATAATGACAAACCAAACCTGGTCAAGTACCATCCAGTGGCTAGTGGAGTACTGGCATCTTCATCTTTAGATTTGACAGTCAAGATATGGGATATCAACAAAGCAAAAGCTCTGATTACTCTCACAGGCCACAGTGAGCAGGTAAGAAGGTCAAAAGTCAAATCTAATGTACCCCGAGAAAACAGCCAACATTTTGCGATGCCACTACTGGTTTCCATGCAAAATGACGTCTGAGAAACAAGCACAGAAATTCCATACTGTTGATGTGTCACTACCCTGATCTGGGTAGTGCTTCTAATTTATTGGTCATGCCTCATGGGAAATTTGCTTCCGTCAATCAGAAGTGCTACCCAGATCTGGGTAGTGATGTGTCATCAGTATAGAATTTTTGCACTCATTTCTCAGACGTCGTTTCTCTGTGAAATCAGTGGTGTTTTTTCTTTGAAACCTTCAGAGCAGAGGTACGGGTTCGATAGAGGATAACCAGAAGTGAAGCCTTGTCCCTTCACACTATACCACAATCGCTGTATTTGAAAGTGTCTCTACTCTTGCAGAGACAAATTGCCCGAAAATTGGGCAAAACCACTGCCCAAGAATGCAAACAACGCACCTCCGGTTGCCGTTCATAACTCAAAAATGCGCTTTGCTGTTGTTTTTAGGTTGAAATATGGAGAAAGGAAATAAGTGTCTCCCTGCAAATCACTACCCTCCTTCAACTTTGAAAAGTGCCCTGGGTGTTAGTTTAAGCATTTACATCATTGTTAGTTATAAAATTAATAAATAAATGTAAGTAAAGTAAACTTAAAGCTTTGAGAATTCATTTGTTTCGCTTGGCTTTAGGTGTTAAGTATGGCCTGGAAATCTGATGGAACTCGACTGGCTACCGTCTCAAAAGACAGCAAAGTTAGAGTATATGATCCAAGATCACAAGTTTCTCCTATACAGGTATCAAATTAGAATTTGAGGTATTTTTCTTCTTCTTTTCTTTCAAAGCATTGGGCTGAAATACTTGCTTTTATGTGTCAAGCAATTCTTTATTTGAATGGCAATTTACCCCCTCAATGTCCTTCTCTGCCCCCGGTAGAATTCCCACAGATCCCTGCCAGTGATAGGTTATTTTTCCATGTATTTCTTCCAACATTGTCGCAAATTTGCCTCTTCCTGTCCTTTTCTGTAAAGGAAACACCCTGTGAAACTTTGACAAAGTAACACACAGGAAAAAGATAAATAACTCAGTTTAGATGACTTGATATTTGTTGTTGCACCTCCATTAAGTGCAGGCAACCCTTGAGGTACGGGCAAGTGCCTGCTTAATGGAGGTTGCCTGTTCAACAGGGGTTCATCATGAATCAGCATAATCTTTAGCAGTAAGATCACTTTATTTTGAAACGAATGCAGGATGGAAGAAGCATTACTGGTCCACCACATTATTGGTCATCACCTTCTTTCTCAGACAGTATTTTCCTTCATCATATTCTTAAAATGAAGCCAAGCTATGTGTATCAAACGCTTGATAGACATGACAACAAGGGAGAACTCTCATTGGAACGGCCAAAAGGTGGCCTTCGCTGCTTAATAGAAGTTTAATTTTCCCTTCTTTTCTACAATTATTTTGGAACCTTGATTACTGGCTGCTTAACAGAGGGTGGCTGGCCGATTGAGGTGCATGGCCTTCCCCGCTTAAAATAAGTTTTATTTTCCCTTCTGTTCTACAATTATTATTTTGGGACCTTGATTACTGGCTGCTTAATAGAGGGTGGCTGGCCACTTGATAGGGGGCCCTTAATGGAGGTTTGACTGTATGAAGTAAACTAAAGGCTAATTTATCTTCACCATGAACCAAAGTTTCACCTACTGTAAATTGTCTCAGACAGGCCCTGGTCCTGCTGGTAGCCGTGGAGCCCGTGTCATCTGGGGGGGTCCTGAAGGGAACTGGTTGATTGTCTCTGGGTTTGGCAGGTAACTTTTAGTGCTTGTGCTCTTTTTTGTTAGGACCATATATCTACATAAGACTGTCTAGGTTTGTACACTGATATTATAGGCCTCTGTGTTTACGTCTGTAATAAAATTGTATTACTGTGACCACACTGAGACAAAAACTCAAAGGCGGTGAATTCTAACACTGAAAAACGGCTGTTGTTTTACTGACAAGTAGATAAGGTTGACATAAAACTAGAAAGGAAAGTACAATTGAAAGATCTTAATTACATGCAATGAGAAATGTACTAAGTAAACAAATACGAATACAAACTTAACTAGAAAATTACAACAGGCGAAATAATAAACCAAATAAAAGAGGAAACGAAAGAAAGACTATTATAAATTTGTCCAGAAAAACCAAAATACATCGCTGAACTAGCGAGCGAAGTAATCTCTGACCGCCGAGCTAACAATCATGCAACTTAAAATAACGGCCTGGTCACCTGACCCCAAAAGGGCGCGAAAATTACACTACCGCACGGTCCTGGTCTAGCTAGCAGCCACAATTACAATATGCATTTACAAACATCGCTGTTTGGAAATCATCAATGCCCAATTTTATGACTATTTATAAACCCCCAATAGGAAATTGGGGTCAACTTGTAAGGTTCACCTTTTTGCCAACATCCAATTGCTATAATCCAATAATTTATTGTTATAAACCTGTGTTTGTTTGGCCAGAAAAAAAATCCTTCTTTTTATTATTTTAGTAGTTTTTTTTTTTTTTTTGCCATCATTTGCCTGGTGTGGCAAGAAGGATTTTCACTTTCAGAGCAAGGCATTTTGCATTTCAGCTACCTGGAAGGCAATTGCAACAAGATTAACTCTAGTTTAACCTTACATTAACTTCAGTGACCTTTAGTGAGCTTTAAGCAAGAATAATGGGAAGAAAGAAAAATTTCCCTCTAACTTGCGGTGGACAAGATATGACATTATGTGGCAGGAATAGTATTTTTACCTGGTACATAACAGACCACATTTCAGGAAAAAACTGGGTTTTTTTGTTTGCTAGGATGAGTAACCGTATCATCAGTGTATACGATAGTCGTAACTTATCTGAAGCCTTGTCAACTTTGGAGTCCACTGTTTCTCCCTCTACATTAATTCCATTTTACGATGAAGATTCTGCTGTCTTGTTTTTCTTTTCAAAGGTATGAAAATACTTTAAATGCAAGGAAATATTCAGAGATTGTTAACATACACCATGCATTTTAATACCGAGGAATTTGTATAAATGTATAATGTAAGCTGTGACATGACAAAAAATTAATACTTTAAACCCAGACAAGGGGACAACTGTATGTGTTGGCACATCTTCACTGTTTTTTATGTTATCATTTTTTGTTAAGTTTTCCCACAATGTTGTAATATATTTGGCTGAAAGATTCAAAGCCTAGGATAGATACAAGAACTAGCTAGGTGCTTTTATCATGACTTTGTGCTTAAAAGTGGAACCTTCTAAATGATAGGAGCTAATAAAAAAATAAATAGAAAATAGCAATGAAGTACCAAAATTTCTTTTTTTGGCATGTCAACCTAACTGAAATTTTATATTTCAATTCTAAAACAGCCAAATTAACCTTAAGTGATCAACCTACTAATTTTACACTATAGAAGGTTGAGGTGCGATAAGCATTTTTTGTCATTTTAAAACTGGAGCCCCTGGGTTTTTCTCATATCAACAGTTTTCAAAAAATGTACTTCTTCATAATTATTTTCAGAGATTAATGATTTTGATTGTGATTTTTTTAGGGTGAAACAACTATTTTTGCTTACGAAATAAGTGAAGAAGCACCTCATATCTTTGAATTGTCGCACTACAGGACAAAGGAACCTTACCAGGTAACATAACATAACAGTGACGTAATGGTGTATCTTGTTAGTCATAAATATACTGACATATGACATACGTCTTTATAACTTGGATCTCTAAGACTCTGTTTTTAAACTAAAGGAAAAGGATCAGCCATGAGACAGTTGATACTAACCATACTTTTCTCCCCCCCACCCCACCATGGACAGGATGCTAGTCCTATAGTGGGGTTAACCCTAGTAATAATATTATTGGTTGCTGGTATCTATTGTTACATGTGGGTGCTGGAAGAAAGTAAAGTTTTTTTTTGTCCATGGAAACAATGTAAAGGCGTACCTAAGGCTTCAAAGCTGGACCTTTTGGTCAGCAGCTCTATGACATACCAGAATTAGCATACTATATCTTGTTAGTCATTATTTTAAGTAGTGACATACAAGCAAATAGTGTCAGTGGGGTGAAATATATGGTTAATTATGTCAATGCTCAATTCTTTGCAGGCAGTGGGCTTTCTACCAAAGATTGTATGCAATGTCAAAGAAGTAGAATTTGCTAGGGCTGTCAAACTGAACAAAACGTTCATAGAACTCCTCTCATTCCAGGTTCCGCGAGTGAAGGTTTGTTTCAGTTTAATAAATTTATTCTTTTAACATACTGATACTGATATGGTATTATTTGCTTTTTATGTAAATAGATGGAGTACTTCCAAGATGACCTTTTCCCAGACACAAGGGTATGGTGGGAGCCTGCATTGACTAGTGATCAGTGGTTTACTGGTAAAAATGGTGCACAGAAGAGGTTGTCACTTAGACCAGCTGACATGAAGCCATGTAAGCTTTACGTTATTTCAAAACCTTGCCTGGACAAAATGAATATTATGGAACTAAGAGTTAATGGCTTAATAGGGTTCCTATTAATGCACACGTGTGATTTTACGCACAAAAAATCTAAAAGGCCACATGCTTCTCATGAGCCCAAGAGTCTCAGGGATGCACAAGGATTGGTACTACTCATGCATCTTTGCAACCATTTTGGAAATCCCCATGTGTTTTATCGACCCGCCATAGTGTCTACTCAGGGAATATGTCCACCCAGAAAACACTATGTAACGTTTTTCAGCCCTCAAGGACGAAGCCAACCCATACATTGTCTATTGGACAGGAAAAAAAAAACTGATGTAGACCCTTGTGAGATTTCTGGAGCCAAGGAGAGTGTCTTCAAGTCCAAATGGCTTTATGAATTTTCATGGTTAATGTATATTTCCACCAACAACCAAATGAAATTCATAACACGTCTTGATGCATACTGATGTTCAGCAAAACCATCCCAATCATATGTACAGGGTGCAACTAATTTTCAGCGATCAGCCTTAGATCACCATCAATTAGGAAATGAATCCCTTTCACTACCTCTTTAGAAAATCTCATCCATAGTGGTGGTGTGGATATAAAACGAAATGGCTTGAGTGTTTGGTGTTGTTGTCTTAACAGTAAGTGAAGCACCTAAAGCAGCCCCCATTGCAAGAAAGTATGACAGCAGACATGAGCTTGTAGAAGTCAAAACCACTGAACAACAGAAAGAGGAGGTAACGCTTGCCTGCATGCAACTTATCATCTAAAACCAGGGACTTGTTTGCACTGGAAAATACTATTAATGATAAAATAAATATTCTATCATTAAGGTTGAGATGTTCTGGGGCTAGGGGATGGCGCTCTGTTATAACCTGGTTTCCTTTTTTCGAGGGCAGGGTGATAACCCTATGCCAAGAAAGCCTGAGAAAGTAGCGGACACTTTTACAACGCCACAACTGGTTTCCTTGTGAAATAATGTCTGATGAAAGAGTGCAGAAATTCCATACTGATCACATGTCACTACTTACGAAGTGAAATGTAATAGATACCGGACTAACCCTAAGCCTGTGAACACAGATTTATCTCCGGTGGTCTCTTCTCTCCACCCAAAAAATAAGAGAAATGACAACTATAGATACATCTGCACTCACAGGCTACACCAACCCTTGCAAGCTTGAACTTTCTTATTAACGACCAGCAATTTATTATTGTTTTTTTATTTGGTCTTCAGTGAATTCTCTGATTACTTTGCAGCTCTTGAATTCCATGGTTGAGAAATTAAGAAATTTTGATGATGACCCTCTACCACAGGATCTTCAAGAAGGAGTAGATGATGATGAATGGGTATGCAAAAAGTCCTGTTTAATTTTTAGTTTTCTTTTAAGTTTCAAGACCAGGGGTATAGATGGATGTGAAATTTTGGTCCCAATAAAAACAGGATTTCTCCTAAGGGCATAGTTACACTATGCGATTTTTTTGTTTTTTTGGTGGGGATGGTATTATTACTGACAGTCGATTGGTGGCATATTTGCTCTCACTTATTTCTGGATAAACCATAAAGTATGCTTCGTTCAGAAACCCATTCTATATATTGGCAGGAAAGAAAATTTGTAAAAACTGTAAACCTTAGAGATTTTGGGAGTAGGTTGTGTTGGAGGCAGGCAACTTTGTCCAGACCGGCTGTCAGGAAAACCCTTTAGGTCCCAAGAGTGACCAACATCAATTTTCTCCTAACAACATCAGCAGATCATCAAGTGTAAAGGTTATGAGAATTGCTAAATTGATTACCAAAGGGAGAATGCTTTGATCTTAAACCAAATTCTCTCAACTATTCTTAAAAGCAATGTATGCAGATCAGTCTGGAGAATTTGTATGTGGATCTTGGGGCTTAAATGGTTAAGATTCAGCAGGGCCTTAAGTATATGTGATACAGTCAAACTTCCCATAAGCAACCACCCAAAATGCAAAGATGTAGTGGTCGCTTACAGGAGGTGGTCTTTTACAAGAATCAGCCACAGGGGTCTCGTCCAAGAGAAGGTCCAGCACATCTACTTTTTCACAGATTATTTATTGCATGCAATAAAGTTACTTACATATGTAGTTGTTTGTACACTCTAAGTGGTGTAGTACACACAGCAAACAAAGAGACCATACCATGCACCAAGTGATCACTTGTTAGGGGTTTAGAATAATAAAAAAGTATAGAACTGTCAGTCCAAAAGTGGTTGTGGTTGCTTATGAGATTTGTTCGTTGATGAGAGCTTTTATTAAAGGGCTTTGACTGGGAAAATTTTGGCATTTCGCATAGAAGGGTGCTGATGGGAGGTAAAGGTAAAGCCACCATATTTTACGTTGATAACTTGTGACAGTAATAACTGATAAGCTTGTTGAGGTTGACGGTGCGCTCATTTTATTCCCCTCTCTCCATCAACGCTCTGTTTTAAGGGAATTTAAAGCTAGGCAAAACTACACAGTAAGGAGAGAAGTTGAAACAAGGATAGGATGTCACTGGGGATTGACCTTGGGACCTACTGCACTGAAGGCCGCGCAATAACCAACTATGCCACCCTTGCTGCTGGGAGGTGGTTGTTTATGGGAGGTGGTCTGTGACACATGGAGGTTTGATTGTATCTTATTTTTCTGCAATTTTTGTTTCAGGATGACTGAAGGAAAACAGCATTGGATATTTTCAAACCCTCAACAATGTCCCACGTCATTCATGCATAAATTGTAAATTTAATTCAATCCTAGCCTGTTCCAGGCTGTCAGATAGTCGAGACATCATAAAACCAAGGTCAAGCAAAAATATTACATGCATGATCTGTTAAAAGGGGGTAAAGGTTAGGGCCAAGACCTTTCACAGTCATTATACATGCTACCATGGAGCCTGGAACAGGTTAATACTTACAACGTTAGTTTGATAATATTTTTATATACTTTTAAGTATATAAATAAGTATATATTGTATATAAATAAGAAGCAATTTCAAACTGCATTCAGTTCCCCATCTGGGTCTTAAATTGTATTAATTTATAGAATGTTTCTCAAAATAAGATATTAAGTGTACATTTCACAATGAATTATTAATATCTACGTGGGTGATAGATTCTTTAAGAATGGTATGGTAACTGGAGAGAAATTCTGGATGAATAAAACAATAATAATTAATAACTGAACAGTATTTAAACAACAATTTCACAACAAAATGTTTATTTGGCAATACAGATGAAATTTGAAACAGGATTTTAGGTCACACTGAAAGGCTTTTTTTTTTTTTCGGTATTTCATACAACTGAGAACAAACATTGAAGTACAAGTAGCAGATGCAGCCTTCTCATCACGTGGATGTGAAAGTATTTTCTGTCAGTTTACTATTAATACGTGTTTTAAAGAAATAAACTTGCGCTTTCATTGTTTGGTTGTTAGTGATTTATTACCTTTCTTTCCAGAGTAAATGATAGAGAAAAAAACTCTTGGCTGACGGTAGGTCAACATTTGACTGGCAGTTTGCCAACAGTTGAGTAATTTTGAATTATTCAAGATGTATGAAGACTTACATCATGCTTATTTACCACTTTTGATGGACTGTTGGATTTGACAATCAAAGTGTGGGACAGTTAAGGGTTATATCCAAAGGGTTATCGACACATTTTAGAATAATGATGAATCTATTTTGGTTAATGCAAAGAAATCCAAAAAAATAAAAAATTGATGATGGGGAAGCCTTAACCAAAAGTTAAGTTAAAATTTAAAGTTTAAGCTTCTGTGGGTGTGTGCTTTTTTATGTACCTAACGACAGAGCAATGTTATCCCAGGTAGACAAGTTAACCCTAGCAGAGCCTTTACAAGGCAGGTGGGGTAACCCTCCCACTAGGGTTACTCTAGTGCCAGGGTAACCCTACCTGCCTTTTAAACACGTTCCATAACAAAAAAAGAAATATGCAAGTTCCAGGGTAATCCTCTTTCTAGGGTAACCCTTGCACCAGGATTACCCTCCCTGCTTGTAAACAAGGCCTTACTGACATTTATCTCTAGTGCATAGCATTTTAAAGCACCAAGAACTTTGTTCACTGAATAGGATTTCCCTTAGTGAGGATTAATCTTATCCTTGCACTTATTTCTATCATTTCATTATCATCATTTTTGTCCTTCATCTTAATTATAATAATAATAATAATAACGGTTTAATATCAGTACACCCATGGTATGGCTCTTCGCCTGATATAAAAGTAAAATGAGGAAATTAACATAAATCTGAATTATGAATTTGTAAAAAGCTAGGTAATAAACAGTAAAATGTAATAATGCAATATATACATACATTATCTAAAACTAGGCAAGAAATCATTCTGCCCTATTCCGGCAGAGCTCCCTTAAAATACATAATGTTTGCTTACTGAAGGATTTAACATTGGATGGCAGAGAATTGAAGAGGGCTGCCGCGCTGTACTGAAAAGTGTCCAAGACGTGGGGAATAACTAGATTTATGGTACTTGATGACCGTAAATTTCTAGCATGTCTTACTTGCTCAAGCTGAAGGGTTCTGGGCCAATCATGAGAGTATATAGCTTTGTATGCGGCCTTTAGAACGTGTCATTCTCTACGTTCTTTCATAGGCAACCAGCCTAACTTAATTTTTGTTTTCATTGAACTGTACATGTACACCAGTCTAAGGGGTGGCGAGACATTACCAGAAATTTCAATTCACTCTGTGGGATGTTATGGTTAAATATCTCATGATCTCTCTGAATGACCAAGCATTACCGTCATGGTCAGAAAACTGACGCTGAACAGGGGGTTAAAAACGATGCATCCTTCTGGGATTAAGTACTCTTATGATGCCCCTTTAGGGTAAAATTCTGACAAGTGGAGTGGTGCTTTAGCTGTACAGAGACATTTTACACACAAATTTGGATATAAGTACACCATTTATTAACAAATTTAAATCCAGTTGGTGATTCATGTTATAAGCCAACTTCCAACTCTGTCCCGTGGAATAAGTCTCAGTTCTGAACCATGCTTTAAGAAAACATTTCCTGGGAAACAAACAAACCATAAGTTGTCAACCAAATGAATCAAATTTTTCCCATTATTCTGGCAGCTGCTTTGGTTGAAAAAGTGACAGCTGAAAATGCTGATAAAACAAACTGACCGCAGTTTTGTTCAACTAAGGTTCTAATTCCTAGCCCCCTCTAGTAAAATTCATCTTCAAAAATTAGGGGTGGTCCATAGGGCTAGGCCATGGACCAGGTCCATGTCGGGGGAAAACGGACTAGGTCCACATGGGTGGTCCATGTTTTGTACATATACCCCACTCAGAAAATATGTGATGACTAGATCCTTCTTATTGTTTTATACATAACTCTTAACATCACATTAATGATAAACAGTCACTTTCAACATGAGTAGACAAGCTACTTGCATTTGCTATCTTTTTTTACTTTTACCATACAGTTACTAACCTAACTCAAAACCTTTTGTAGATTTCCTTGAGAATTATCACTAGTTGATTTCTATAGAAGTTCTTTTCTCTTTTTAAAGTAAAAAATATCGTGGAATATTTGTACTATTTACCTGCAGTTTGTGATGGATTTATTCCAATACCATCTGGAACATTGAGATCACAGACAATAAGTTAAAATGTGCTTAAAAGAAAAATATTTAAATGTACACCTTCGAACACTTTATAATCGAAACAAATAAAAGAGAATGACTGTTAAGAGATAAGGCACATTAAAATAATAACTCTACAATAAAAAAATTCAATATTGACTGGAAAATAAGGAATCAACCTCTTTTTGAAACTTGAATTAAGCTTAAGCTTATATAAAGGGGAAGAATGATGGGGGCCTGGGGCCCGTTTCTCGAAAGTCCCGATAATTAACGGGCCCGGTAAGCCGTATTCGTTTATATCAAAGATCGAGGTTTCAAAAGTTTTGCATCTAGCTTGATAAAACTATCAGTTAGTGAAACAAAATGGAGTAGTTTGCTAGCCAGAACCCGCGCTCTTATTCTTTATATTTCGATCTGAATATTTGATTTCGGGCCCGAAAAGTTACCGGGGCTTTCGAGAAACGGGCCCCAGATGAGTTAAATATTTTGTACCAGAAATCGAAAGAGTTTTAAAAAGCTTAACTCACCGTTTGTGATTATCGCGCTGGTAGCAGGAGGTACTTTAAACTGTAAGGGGTATTACAAAAGTAAATATTTGTCAACATGAGCTCGATGCCCTCGTCTACTTATAACAACTGTAGAATTCAGTATTTAACTTCACATTTGCCTCAGTTATGATATCTTAACTAAATATAAAACTTACTTCTTCTGCTGCAAATTTTAACACTGCTGTAAATGGCGTTGCCTCCGGGACACTGAGGCTAAAATGTAACAAATGAAGACAAATATTAGCGACGATTTAAGGGTCTTTAGCCGATTATATACCAAAGACTTTCTTCTTTGCCGGCAGAAGAAAATAAATACACGTACACTTTGAAAGGTAATTTCGGATCGGAAGTCAGCGTTATTTTGAAGGTTACTTTCGACCTACAGCAGAAATAAAAGGTGAATAAGTACATGTGAGATCTTAAATGACATTAAAACTATAAGAGAGCAAAAATCAATGGCAAAGAAACCCGGATCATGCAGACATTTTCACATACATGTCTTGCTGTTTTTGTCTTCCGTGAAGCCAAAGTGGAAAAGAATCAGGCGATTTTCGCAGGTGTTCAAGGAGGAGGCATGGGAATCAGTCGAACAAAATTACGTACGTCATTTCCGCAAAAAGTTATTTCCGGAATTTCGGGATTATTTCAACTAATCATTTCAACTTCGTCGTCATCATCAAATCTGTATTTAAACACGATTAAAGTTAAATGAATAATGCTGAGGGGTCGTGTAATGTACTAAGATAAGAGTTGAAATTATATACAGTGTGAAACTTCGCCCGATTCTCCTAAGAATGATATTGTAGGAGCCATTTACAGAAATATAAAACGCACATCGATCAGAACCATAATGTAACAAACAGTCGACTCGAACCCTCTATAACTCGAACCTACAGCTAACTCGAAGCAATTTTCATTCCCCTTCAGATCATTTTCTATATGATTTTACCCTCGACCACTCGACCTTTTTTCTATTTCCCTTGAAGGTTCGAGTTATCGGGAATCGGCGCCTACGTGGCAGGAGTTCGAAAGGGAAGGGGAAGGGAATTAGGGCGCGAGACCACGCTGGCTAACCTACCAGTAAAGAGCATTCAATACCAATTCTGAGTCCAAACAACTGATACTAACATGCATGAAAGAAAATTTTAGAATTGGAAGAAATCAACGAGCCTTCCTGCCAGGCTTGTTTTGGCGTAGCCTGTTCCAGGGCGTTCAGATAGTGGTGCGCAGCGATCAAGTAGTGAGGAGCGAGTTCAATCGTACGCGGGCAAGACGCGGAGGAAAAACGAGGGGAGCTCGTTTTATTTTTCCCTTATCAATTTTTCTCCCGCGGTCTACTATCTGAAAGCTTGGAACAGGATATTCAAGACGTAGGGAACAGTAGTTAACTATTCCACAGCCACGCACTAATTAACTCCGTAATGGTTTTCGCTACAGTGGTGCTGTTCCTAAAACTTTAAGGCAAGCAGAGGTCACTTTTTACACAGTTATTATAATATCAAGTAAGGCACGGCATTCATGGAAAACAGGCTTCATCGTAAACATGTATACTTTATTGAATAATTTTAATACTCTATTTACCGAAACCCAGTAAATGCAGTAAAAGTCATTGAGGTTTTTAAATTTTTTTATATTTCATGTCTAATGAGTCTGTACAGCCGTGCATAAATAAAGATTACTTACTTACTTACCTACTTACTAGTACAACGAGAGGATTCTTCTCACTTGAAGGATAATAAGTTACCTTCCTTAGCTTTGCGCACACAAGTAAATAGACGTCCGGTAACGAGGCGGTGCCAGTGAGCATGCGACTACATTGTGGCCTTGCCTCGTTACCAGATGTTTATTTGCGCGCAAATGAAGGCGGAGTTTTCTCGGCTTCCAGTGATCCTCAGTGCATGGCCGCCCGTCATTTACGTTTCGGGCTCGCCGTTTTTCGCAACCAAAGTTTGAAAAACTTAGCGCCAGCCGGGAGGAGGCAGCTCCACAAAGAGAATGCCAGTTGAAACCTACTTCCTGGAGCAACCACATAGGTGAATCATTGGGCAGGACTTACTTTCATTGCCGGCTTTCTTGAGGCCCCCTACAAAGTGGCGTCGTCGTTTTTGTAGATCGAGAATCCCCGCGGGTGAACAATTCTATGAATTCCTCCGTTTTTCATTTGACCTCAAGAAGGCTCCTTGATTTCTTTTACTTATAAAATTTTCTTGCAAGCACGATGCTATCAGTAAAGGTAAAGGAATAAGTGCAAGATGAGGGTTTTCCTCTACCCCCGGTGGCTGGGATTGTGCTATCCGCCTATTGAACAGCTGAAGCCAGAATTTTAATGTAAAAGTCAAACATTTTTTCCTCATGGAGGAAAAAGAAGGCTTCCCGTTTACACGCTGTTTATGAAAGTTCAAAAAGCAGCAGTGAAGTCGCCTTTCCACGCGAAGAGTAAGCCTGAGAAGTAAACTTTTTTTGTCTCCTTCCCTTCCCCCGCCCCTCCCAGGATACTGCCTTTCGAACACGTGAAAACGCCTGATTTCAATCGTCTTCCCAGGCCTCCTCGGTCAACGCATTTTCGGTGACGTATCCGAGATATTTTTCTCGATCCGCTCTCCCACCATCTTAGAACCTGGAACAAGCCAACAGTAAGGCTAACAGACTATCTGAGATAATCGAGATGCGAGACGCACTCTCGGACCACTTGACCCGAAAAGCATCGGCCACGCGCAATAATGATCCTTGGAATTCCTTCGTATTTCGCTATTTCGCGGGCAGCATTTCTGTTCGAGGCTCTTTGCCTGGCTAATTGGGCTTTTATTCTAATTTTGCTCTGCTCGTGGTAAAAAACCAAAAGAAAAGTAACTAGTAAAGGGTGTCAAAGGTCTGTTTGGATGTTTTTGCCAAAGCTTAGTTGATTAGTTTGATCATAAATTTTAAAAGCAAGAGAAAGTCGTTTTTCGCATCAAGCAACTTATTTTTGGACGATCATTGTTCGACAAGTAAGTGTTCTTCATGCTGCGTATGTGAATTCGAAACGATTTTTGGTTGGTTTTGTGAAAAGTTTGAACCCAGGAATCGTATCACAAGTAGGTTGAATATGAAGTGGTCGACTGTTGTTGACAGTGACTGACGTTTCTACAACCTGTGCGGTAAGTCATCTTCAGAGTCAAAAGTCAATGTCAACGGTTGGTTTTGTTCGAGAACTTTATTATTGTAAACTTTATTTCGGGCTCCAGGTATTTGAACATGCAACAGAGGGGTCTTATACAATTGTCCAGACAGCCCATTACTATAGTTTGTGAATTTAAACGGTTTCTCATAGTTTATTTTATGAATATATTATTAAGGAACAAAATAGTGCAAGATGACAGCAACAACCACAAGGAAGGAAAATGAATGATTCACCGCGCGTCCTGTTTGTCGATGTTTGGCAACAACCCCAAATATATATAGCGTTTGAGGCTTTACATACGAGCTATTTTTATCCCGGAAAACTATTTCTAGATGCCCCTGGATTAATGCTATATTGGCATGGAAATGAAGTTAAGTTTCGTGGTTTTTCCAGAGGAGGAAAATGACCTTGACTTTTAAACGTTTCAAATGTGATAACTTAAAAACTAAAAGCACTTTAAAGATTCGAGCCAACTGAGACAAACTAGCCGGTAGATATGCTAGACATCGCGCTGAGTTTGATGCCAGAGTATGAAAACCCTGAAATAGCAAACCCTAAGTGATTTTCACTAGAAAAAATAACAATAACGGAAAATAAAATACGAAATAACTTTCGTCTGTACGGCTGTTGTGGCACATCAGTATTGGGTTTAATCGAATGAATCAGTTTCTCGGCCTCAGAAAATTGTAACACCATGCTAAGAAGAAGCGCTTTTATGCAGCACGGCTCTGGGGAAAAGTCTACAATACAGAGAGTAAAGCGTTATTATAGTTCACCTAATTAAATCGAAAAAACGACTGGACAGTAAACAAGTTTAAAATATTGTGATGGCACTTCATACGAAATATTTATCAGTGGTCGTCGTCGCTTTCCTTCACAATTTGATACGATCTTTTAAGATGACGGCCAACGCAAGGGTGCGACCATTTTGAAGAAAGAACACCAATAAATTCCCACTATTTTTATGCCGAGTAGTTTGGACAGTTCACTTAAGTAGTACAACATGAGAAAATTCACAATTTTATAATAACTGACAAATGCCCAATCTCTGACAGATCTTTGAGGACTAATTCACGACTCCAGCATAGAAAACCACCAACTTAAGCTTGGATGAGCAGCACTTCCCTCGCCCCACGGCTGTCTAACGTAAAGCTTTAAAAGGTTCAAAAAAAAGGAGTCCAGTTCACATGTGAGCTCTTGGCTTGCTTCCATTCTTTTAGCTGGCGATGTTGATTTTCAGTAGAGTTTCAGTTTACCAAATTTAGTTAAAGAAGTGTTAAAGTACTGCTAAATATTTTTGGAGCTATTTATGACAGACTAGAAGTTAAACAACCTGGCGACAACTCCTCATTAAATATAGGGGTTCTGACAGTGGAGCCTCGAGAATAAATTATGACGAAGGGCCTAGGGAATGACAAACTAATATGCTTGCTATATAAATTACAAAGAAGTCTCGCCGGCTGTATTGAGGTTCTTTTACTATTACTGGGGTGAAAAATATCCTTCGTTTTTCCTAAGGACTTTGTTATATAGAGGTTTAAATCGAGGTTCCATTCTGATTGTAACTCAATCAAGCCCGGCTTACATATGTGAAATGGAGAGAAGGATCCTTTACCCCTGGTTTTGGCCAAACTTTGACAGTCGAAACCGCACTTAGAGGTTTATTTGTTTTCCGCGTAGCATAAAGTGGTTTAACATGTATGACCGCAATGTGAAGAATTTCTATAAATAGCGCGCTGAGATGTCGAACCGGCTGCCCTTTTATACCAAACACCACCCTTCAGAAATAGCTCGAAACCTCACAACCACTCAGACTGCTCCAAAAGCTGTCACGTGTGGAATAGGTCACGTGATTTACACCGCCTCGGAAAAAAGGGGCCTCAGTGAAGCGTGTATGCATGTTTTCTTCAAGTGAAGTTTACAGGCGCTAAATTTCAGAAATTTTCGCTCGGAAAATGCTTAAATTTTTTCGTGATGTCATGGGCTGACTTCATTCACGTAGCAGCGTTCTCATTTGAAATTGTGCCGGCCCAAGCACTTTAAAAATGACTTGAAGACGTTCAAGCAATGATTTTGGGTTGCTGATCAACAACGAATCATCCGGGAAGCCTCGAAAAGCAAGCTGTCTTCTGTGTTATCCCGAAATGGCCGGCGAGGAAAGGTCTGGATACTCCATTAGCACGGATGCTGAATCGGCCAGCGTCGATTTGAAGCCCTCCTTCGCTTCTGTAAAGAAGGAAAGATCTTACTCGCAAGTCGATACACGGCAGAAAAAGGGCTGTATTCCCTTGTTTTTCGAACGTGCTTCTTCACGGTGGTGGAAGCCCTCTTTCGATTCGAAAATCTTGGAAGAAGAATTCCAACGTTTTACCGCTCACAACCAAAGGCGTCTAATTCACGCTTTGATGTTCATTTGCCTCGTGTGCGTCACTTGGGGGATATTTTTTGCGGTTTTGTCTTTTGGAGATATTACTAAAGCCTCGACAGATAAAGAAGAACTAAAGATTTTGATTATTGGTGATGCTTGTTTTCTCGTGTTGGTCATCGCGCTTATGCTGTTTACAAAATTCAGCAGAATGTACAAGAAATGTGCCTCCTTGGTTTCGCTGCTCGCTTCTGTGTTATTAATCGCCATGGAACTTTCGCTTTTCGCTTTTCCAACAACTCTGAAGAACCCAGCTCGGTTTTGTATGTGTACATGCGCGATCATGTTGATTTATACGATGATCCATTCTCATCATTTATATATCTGTATTATGATGACAGTGGCTTTTTCTGTAGCTCATGAAGTCCTTTCCGACGTGGTCATCGATCGCGAGACCGAGTCCAAGCCCAAGGAAATCATCTGTCGCCTGGCCCTCCATATGTGTATTCATCTTTTTGGGATACAGATCTTTTTCATGGCTCAAGTTCGCGAACGTAGCACTTTCTGGAAGGTTGGCCAATGCGTGGTCGCGCGTCAGGAGTTGGAAGTGGAAAAACAAATGAAAGAACAGATGATTCGATCCGTCATGCCCAACCTCGTCGCGGAGAAACTACTCAGCTTGGACGAAGAAACGGGAGAAGATACTAAAGACAACTCCAACGGTAAAAGGAAGCGGCCAAAGAAAGGCCAGATGGTTTTCCGGCCTTTTCAGATGCATCGTATGGAAAACGTAAGCATTCTTTTCGCCGATATTGTCGGGTTTACAAATATGTCTTCCAACAAGTCTGCGGAGCAGTTAGTGAGGCTTTTGAACGATCTCTTTGGACGATTTGATCGCCTCACGGAAGTCAATAATTGTGAGAAAATCAGCACTCTTGGGGATTGTTATTACTGTGTTGCAGGTTGCCCAGAAGCAACAGCCCATCACGCCTTCAACTGTGTAGAGATGGGTCTAGACATGCTGGAGCAAATCAAAGAGTTTGATGCAGACACCAAAAATGAAGTTGACATGCGAGTTGGTGTCCATACAGGAACTGTCCTCTGTGGTATTGTTGGTACATTGCGCTTCAAGTTTGATGTCTGGTCCAATGATGTAAATTTAGCAAATCGCATGGAAACGGCCGGCTTGCCTGGCCGTGTTCACATAACTGAGACGACATTAAAGTTTCTTGCTGGCCACTACATTGTTGAGGATGGGCATGGCAGCTCACGTTACCAAGGGTTAGAAGGCATTAAGACATACTTTATCGTAGGTCGAAAAAATGGCATGAAGAAACCCATGAATCTTCTTCATCCTAGTGGGCGTAAAAAGAAGACAGCAAACCTGAACTCGATCCACGTCAATATGAATAAGACACATCACAGTAGCCCCCGAGGAAATAAGAAACATGTTAAGATTTCAGAACAAGTGACATCATCCTATGCAATTGTTAACTCTGACTCCAACATTTCAAGTCAAGGTGAATCAAGTTCTGACAGTGGTCCCAAGATACTCAAGGGTAACCTTAAAAACAAACAAGATGTCATTGAAATGGAATATTATAGTTGTTCTGGAGCCTCGGTGAGATCTGATGATGAGGAGGAGGAGTCTAATGGACAAGTTCCAGTTGACAGGCGTTCTTCACAAATGATGGGCCTATCATTAAATGAAGCATTAATGAGAGACACACTCCGTACCCAGAATGACCAACAGCTTGTGGATATGATGAGTCAAGAACGGTCTGGGGATGAGTACTTCAACAAATCAATGAACACTTGTACACTTCAGTTTCACAACAAAGATCTGGAGAGGAAATATCAGAACGAGGGACAAGATTGCACTTTGCTTAATCCATCGGTAACAACATTTGCATCTCCGAGAGTTAACTTTTTCATTGATGTACTACTTTCAAACATTATTTATCTCTTAATTGTGGGTTTGGGCTTTACTCTCTACCGTCCTGTGCAACTAGCTGTTATTATTTTGTCGCCGATCTCACTACTCATAGAAGTAACACTGTTCTTTTTGACTGTTGCCCGTGCCTTTCCTCATCTGTATTCTGCCTGTGTGAACCGCGTAGTTGAATGCATAAGTGGTTGGTTTACCAGCCATCTGATTGGAGCACTTCTTCTGTGTCTTCCCATGGGAACTCTTTTTGCTAATTTCATGAACTGCAGTGAGCTTGGTATAGATAATGGCCAAGTGAGGGATTTCTATTCACTAATCTTTGCCATTGCATTACTACATTTCTGTAACTTCACTCAGCTGACGTCATGGATGAAGACAGGTCTGGCTGCCGTGTTTTCAGTTACTTACATTACTTTGTTGTGTTTTGATGACTTTTGTGCATTTCAGCTACCTGAGGAAATTGCTTCTTTACGTCGACAAATCATTGTCTGTATTGCGTTGTTGTTAGTGTTTGTGTGCATACTAAACCGACAGTTAGAGATGAGTGTGCGTCGAAATTTCAGTGGAGATGAAGAAGCTGCAAAAGACAAACGAAAATCACAAACTCATAAAGAGCAAGCTGCTTGGTTGCTTGAAAGTATCTTTCCCAAGCATGTTGCTGATGCATTGCGGACTTCGAGTCATTACTCTCGCAATTATGAAAATGTTGGGGTCATTTTTGCATCGATCGTCAACTTTTCAGATTTTTATGAGGAGAATTTCGAGGGTGGCAAAGAATGTATTAGAGTACTCAATGAACTTGTTGGAGACTTTGATGATCTTCTTTCGGACAAGGTGCAGTTCAGCCAAGTTGAGAAAATCAAGACGGTAAATGGATCTACTTTCATGGCAGGATCAGGGCTTTACCCAGAAGGTGTTGCTAAGAAAGATGCGCATCCTTACGACCACTTAAAGCAACTGGTAGAATTTGCTCTCGGGATGATGAAGGTTGTTGACAGGTTCAACGAGCACATGCTTGGATTCAAATTTGTATTGAGGGTTGGATTCAATGCAGGACCACTCACGGCAGGAGTGATTGGTTCAACAAAGCTGCTTTACGACATATGGGGGGACACTGTGAATATTGCTAGTAGAATGGACTCTACAGGGGTGAAAGGTCGAATTCAGGTCAGTGAGGCCTCTAAAGAACTGCTTGATGAATTCTTTACTTTTGAGCGGAGAGGAACAATCCCTGTTAAAGGAAAGGGTCATATTACAACATACCTCCTTACAGGACGTAGAACGGTATGTTCTCTTTATAACATACTGTATATCCTTGAATAATAGCCATCCCTCACCTCCCTCAAATAATCCCCCCCACCCTTAGACAAAAATATACAAAATAATCGCCTTCTCTTGAATAATGAAAATAATAGTCACCTCGGGCTATTATTCGAGGAAATACTGTAAATAATGAATATATGTGTGAAATCTAACATTTCATGTTCTAAAATAAAGAAGACAAAAATGGCCACACAAAAGCACTACTGGAGGGGTTTCTTTTGAATGGCCACCTTGTGGGATTTTGTCCATGGAGTCTTGCCATTTCATGTCTTCATAGTTTATCTTCTAGTAATTGATATTTATAGGGCTAAAAGAACTAGAATACAAAGTGAAAAAGCTCAAGTACAGGAAGTTTTAGGTCATGCAGCCAAGGATCAGAATCAAATCTGAACTTGTTGGTAAATAAACCATCCCAGATCAGCCCACACGAAGTTTTTCGGTTGTGATTGATTAATACAGTCTATCATTTATTAGTGAAGAATAATATTTATTAGGGGACCATTGGGGGGCTTAATAGAGAGGGGGAGGGGCTTATTTGAGAGGGGAGGCTTAATAGATATGGTAACACTTTTTTCCCAGTAGGTCAAGTACAATTGTTACTGTTAAGAACGTGCATGCTTAAGTCTTATGAACGGTCCTGACGGCATAGTTTTATCATTTTAACTCTTGTTATAATGGATAATAAGCATAATGATTTAGCACAAAGACTGCAGCAAGATTTACATTTTACGCCCTCTATTTTTATCATTCAGTTTATCTTTTTAGTTAGGTTAAAGATGTTTCCTTCCTCAACCACGACCCAGAGCTAGAAAAAAAACTTCAATTCAAGCTTGTCCTTTGGGCGAGCAGTTCTGACATTTTGCTTGCCCAAGGTCACTTCTTGCTCATCTTAGTAAATGTTAATGATTTTGTCAGAGGTTGACTTTCTTGGACCCCTTGCCATTGGGCAACAAAAACTTGAAAAGTTTCTTGCCCAGGAAGAAATCCTCTTGTCCCACACTATCAAATGAGGCATTTTTCAAGCCCTGCTATCCCAGCCCAGTTAACCCTTTAAGCCCTAATATACAGGTACAAATTCTCCAAAGTTATCTACATACATTTCCTATAAGAATTAGTTGAGAGAATTTAATGAAAGATCAAGGGATTTCTCTTTAGTGATCATTTTATTAATTCTCATAACCTTAGCTCTTGAAAATGTGTGGATAATGTTAGGAGAAATTTTATGTTGGTCACTATTGGAACTTAAAGGGTTAAAACAGTTTACAGCAGTGGCAGGATAACCAGAGAACTAGGTGGCAAGGACCTAAAACCATCCACATTTTGTCTTCTAGGATTCGACAAGTGAATGTGAAACAGGCAACAGTGATGGAATCAGGGTTTGTTTTTTTCCTTATCATGTGTGAAACAATTTGCATTGTTTGTAGGGCATGGGCTGTGGGAAGGGAGTGGTGGAATTTGAAACCTGTGAAAACTGAATCGTTGAGAAAGTTAAGGGCTTGACTCCAGTCAGGAACTTAGCTATGCTGCCCCTTACTGGTAATGTTACAATTTGTTTTGTTAATGGAAAATTCTTCCTAATAACAGGGTGTGTTTGTACAGTTTTTTATTATGTGGAACATGCAGATCCATGCAAGGGAAAATTAGGGTGTGGTTATCTTAAACTCTTTTCCTGGATTTTGTCTGCTTTTCCTAAGATTTACAGTTCAACTGCTGTAACCCTGGGGGAGGGCACTCCCGCATAATAGTGTTGGGGATGCTCATCGGAAAACTTAAATTAAACCCCTTAGGGAGACCAAATTAAAATAATAATTAACATTAAATTAACCCCCATGGGTGTGGCTCACACTTAAACTGACTCCTAAAGGAGACCATACTAGAACAGACATCAAAATTAGAGCTAGCGGGGTTTTATGGTGGTTAAGATGTTAACGTAGAATGGGTTCATCTGATATCTGTGTGGTCAGTGTCAGGGCATTTTTTACTGTAAATTTCTTTGTGCACAGCCGTAAGCGATACCTGAATGGGCAAATATAGTGACTTTCTGTCCCACGCATTCTAAATGAGACAAAAATCTGCAATTTGCACTCCTAAGCGAGACGATGAGCATACCCTCCACTGTTATATTTGGTCCTTCCCCTGGGGCCGTTACCAGGACTACTGATTGGCTCAAACAAACTTTCTCAGAATGTATTGTTATTTTCCTTTGATCTGATTGGTCCTGGTTGTAGTAGTCATGCCGTAAATTTTCAGATCAATTTAAGTTTCTGGGAAACTGCCCACCTACCCCTCCCCTAAGCTAACATTAACACTTACTTCTCACTTAGGGCAAAATTTGGGCTTTGGGTAGGGGTAGGTGGGCAGTTTTCCAGAATCCTTATTTGATCCAAATTTTCCACATAGTTGTTTTATTGCTAATGAGGATCCTGTTGTTTTTCTTATCTCAGTAAGAAGGGTAAGACTTCTGTGCCCCAAAAACAGGGGTACTGTTTGTCAAGGACATATTGCTTCATGTGAACAATAATAGTGTTGATGATTTAACAGGAACACGTCCACTTTGGTGCTTGTCCTTTATTTTCAAAGAAGAAGAAAACTGGGGTTTAAACAGCAAACTTAACCCATCACACCACTCCTTAATTTATCCTGGGCCACAAGGGTGGGAGTTGACCCTTCCCTCTCCCCCCGCCCCCTTCGCCCCTCCCATTCCCACTGAAAAAATGTAATTGCCAACAGGTTTGCCTAAACCCTTTATTGCAGAAACCAGAGATGGGAGTGCTCTTCTTACATGTTTATTTTTGCTTTTCTTTGTCCAGGAAACAGTCATCAACACGTGAGGCTATAGCGGAAAATACATTACAGTAATGTACATTATACACATATATATTGCAAGATAACCATATGAATCATATAAAAGAATCTTTAGTTAGGAGAACTAGATAATACAGCTTGTTAATACAGCTTTCACAAAGTGTATATTTAAAAGCAAAAAAAATTGAAAGGTAAGAATTTTATTAGGAATTGTAAGAAAATGCCATAGTATTCTATAGGAGAACTAGGTAATTATCTGTTAAAAAAAGTAGAAGGGTACAATATAGAACCATGGAAGAAATTTAGGATTTAGATTTGATAATAATTTCAAGGTCACTATGTGCCTTTAGGCACATGTCCAGTGTATTATAAACAGGTGTTGCATTTTCTTTTCCCTCGCTGAATTGGCTAGATAAGATTTTGGTGATTCTTTCAGAATGATAATGTGAATTCTTGTAGTACCTTCATTGATTTTTGCATGGTGAATGACACCAGTTTTCCCGAGTTTCAAGCCACTAAATGCCTTATTTTTTTGTATATAATTCGCGACTCCCACTTAGTGCAGAGCTGCAAATAAGAGTTTCTCATGGTACTATGCCTGACTAAAAATTGGATTTCGTAGATGTCTGTGGAAATCCTACCTGTGGTCTGGCATGAGGACTGGACAGATCAAATACTAAAGACTATCAATTTGAAGCTGAAGGTTTGCTTAGTACTTGTCCCAGAAAAAGTCAATGTACTGTATACCTGACAAAGTTGTTGGGTTATCCAATCCAAATTGTGACCTGGTTGGTTTGTCCTTTTAACAAAATATTATTTGCAGGCCTGTGGTGTAACAAAAGACATTTTTGTGGATTATTTGATTCTTTTTCTATGGGTAAATGATCAAGTAAATGATCAAAGATAGCTTTTTGCATTTGTTGAACACCATCATTGTAGCTATTCAGGTGAAGAAGAGTTGAGTTCTAGTCGGTCCTTAATGCCAGAGGTCCTAGTGATCCACCCTAATCATTTTACAAGGCCTTCAGTAATCTCATAGGACCTCCCAGTCTTATTTTCATGGCTAAAAGACTTAAAACCAGTATGTGAGATTTTCCTTTATTATGCATTAAGCTGAATGTTATTTCCAAGTTTCATTTTTAAAGTTGTTGTTGACTAGTCTCTTGCTAGCAGCACAGCAGTATTTATTTGGCGTTTGCTATGTACCATTTTGTACCTGTGTATATTTCTATTTGATTCTGTTGCTCTGAAGAATACTGCCCGAAATCAACTCTAAGTTTATCCAGACTTTGAGAGTAATGTAATGTTATCATTTCTCACGCACAACTGGGAGCAAAGATAAGACTTAGTGCTTACCCTGACCAACACAAAGTCCTACAACAATAATATAAGCAACTAAGGAACAATATTAAAAAATAACACCAAAAAAAAAAAAACAGAAAAGCAAGGCTCATTCTCGATACATCGAATGAAGGCAACTTCTTGTGTCGCACTTGTAGGGAAGGACTGTAGGATCAGTAAATAGAGAGCTTATGCAAGCATTATGAGGATGAAAAAACATTCTTTATGATCAAAACTATTCTGTTTCATGTACACACATTGAATGTTTTGAGGGGAAACATACACTAGCGCTCAGATTCCGATATAAATGTGAGAAAAAGTTTTTTGCTTTGGCATTCTTCGTCCAGTAGATAACTGTAAATACAAGTCCAAACAAGATTGAAACTTGCTGACACTCTTGTCCACTTCATACAGTGTTCACCGATTACACATTTAAGTGCAATTTATTGTTATTCTGAAATGATAAACTACTGAGTGCTTTGCCTGTACAGGTTGGCTCACTGAGGGGTACACATGTCCTTAGTTTGAATTTGGATATCTGTTATTTTGTGTATTTGAAGGAGATGCTACATCAGGGTTGTCAGAAAGTTTTTAAGTAGACAGCTGAGTTGTCAAAGTAAGCGGCCAGTCCAGGGATAATTTATTTTAAAAACTCCATCCATAAAGAAATGCTAAGCAGAGAAGCCAGCTGATACTAACCAAGTAGGCGACATCCCTGTCATTATTGTATTGCTCTTTTATTTTGTTGCTGTCTCAGTCTGACTGAGCTCACTATTGAGTTTTTGTTGCTATTCCATCTGTCATGAGTCGCTCTTTCAAGGCCATGTCGCTTATTGGAAGTTTACCTTAACAGTGCCGCAGTATTTCTCAGTGTGTTAAGAATTTAATTTGCTTGCTCATTGATGGCTGTCTTTCATTTGTAAATTTGTTTTGTTTTTTTGACAAAATAACGTGATCCTCAAAACTGTTATTATAATTTTAAAAATCTCGCAGATGCGTTTTACAATGTCACCTCAAAATGCACATAACTGTACCCTGCTAGCAGAGTAGCTTCAATCTTTCTTAGATTAGTCAGGAAGGAGGAAGTTCATTTAAGAAATATTCAAGCTAACTCTGTTAGCAGGGTGAAATGCTCATTGTAGAAAAAGTGACTTGCTTCAGTGGAGTGAAGATTTGGAATTCATTTAATGTTTGGAAGATGAAAAAAAGAAATTGACAAATTTTGAGCATTCACTGACAGCAAGCATGCAGTGACTTAGAACTAAGGCCATTGCAATAACAAAATAATAAAATGTTTTAGTGCCATTTTAATAATATTGAAACATTGTATTAATATTAATTGAAATCTGGGAAATATGCAATTTGTCAATATCATTGTTAAATAGGAGGTGTATAAAACAAAACTCAGGGCTCACATTTATTGAGTTTTCTGAAATTTCTCACTGTTGAGAAAAGCAATTCAGCAATAAGGTTAACTCTGGTTAACGTCAATTGAGAATATTCCATATTTAATTTGATAGAATCCTGAACAATAAATAATACTATGCAATCATTTTTATTTGAATGGACACATCATAGGATTTCAGCCGGGCTCAAAAGATATTATTACACCATGACATAAGTGTCTATAAATAATTATAGAATAAAAGAATTAACAATGGATTATCTTTTCTCAGATAGAAAAGCTAGAATTACATTTATTATGAAACTTAAACAAGCTAATTAAAGTACTGTTCAGTACATTTCTTCTTGTGAAGATAGTTGCAATTAGCTTTGGTTTAGAGTTAGGATATCAGACAAACAAATGTATTGGTCACGTCATTCATTCTGGTTTTCATTTACAGACTTCAAGGTTAGAACTACAGTGTGCCGTATTTTCAATGTTACCATGGAAATATTATTAGCTTTCCTTTGAATGGTCACACTAGAATGTCATGTAAGGGTATCTAGTCACTGTTCCATGGTTACATTGCAAGTCAGATTGTTGCATGTTGTTGTGACCTTGTTTCATAAAATTAAAAGCCTGTTCATTCATATTAACATTGTCGGAGAACCTAAGCGACAAGACCCCAAAGCATTATGGGAAGTTTCATTAAGAAATTTCCAACCTCTGCACAATTCTACAATTAAAAAAACATCAAAGGTTAACTCTTGTTAGGTTCTATACCATACTTCTGTTGCACTGACAACTGTGAAGTTATGAACAAATTTTGAGGAATTGACAGCTACCCACATGATCTTGCAGTCTTGTTGTGTAGGTGTGAGGCCTTAATATCTGACAATGTTAATTAAAATAGCTGTCATAGGAATACTGTCTCCTACCAGTTATTTATATCAACTGCCATGGAACTTTAGTCTGACTTAGTGTTAATTGACCTGATGTTAACTTTTCCAGGCAATTTGCTGAATACAACAAATTCAATAAATCTGACCATTATAACAGCAAGCAAAGTTGATCAGTTTGAATGAGGAAAGTTTAAAGAAAATTCTAAGAGGAAAGAGATGGATTGTGTTGAAAGTTTTATGCAATTTTTTGGTTCCTAACTAGTCACAATTTTGGCACTTTCCATCACCCCTTGCACTATTTCAGAGTACACAAGCCTGCACCATGCTCTCAGCCAGTGAAGTGAGCAAAAAACTGTGGAGGAGAGAGGATGAGTGCCTGTAAGCATCTTTTTAGAATACCTTGGTCCACCCACTACCCTGCCACGCTTCCAGAAAAACTGTCTTGTGTCAAACAGTGTGTTTGTCGGACTCTTTGCACACAGCAAAGTGATTGATGCGAGTGTTTAAGTTAACTGTCAAGGTTGACCAGTCAAAGGGTATACCGGGCGTTATTACACTGGAATGAGGTATTGAAAACCATGCTTACAGGAGCCACTTCTCCATCTGTTCCCAGCCCCCACACGGCTTAAGAAACCTAAGAGCAGCCAACTGGGGACCAGGGTATTTGATGGTGGGTTTTGAATACAAGTGGGAAAGGAGAGATCTGGGGCATTTAGTCTGATTCTCAGACGGTTGGAACCCATGACTCTGCAGGTCGCTCTCAGTTACTTGGCAGCTTGGAACCTGGATCCTCTGAGAATCAGGCTACTTGGCAATTAGTTCAAGAGGGATATGAAATGCTGCTGCTCATTGGTAAGTTTCTGGTCAATCAGAAGAGGTATATTGCCAAGGTTTTCGGAATTGGGCATTTGGCTGGGATTCGATTTGCAGAGCTCACATTATGATTTGCAATTGGTCTCTGGTACTGGCATCTTTGCCTCCTCCCAAGATCTTACTGTCAGCCACTTCTGGAGATATCTTAGAAGGAGAGAGAGAGGAGAACTTAGGTCACCAGTTGCATTCCCCAAGGAGTGATAGTGGTGAATGTTCTTGCCCTTGCCCTACACAGTTAACAGCTGGTATATACCGTGGACAGTATGATTGGAAAACTCTGGACAATCAGGCTTTGCAGTCACTGGGCTGGGAGAGGAATGGGACAACAGGCTTGCAATAGGGATCATTGTTCCCCACCCATTCATATAACAATACTGTAAATCTGTCAAAGAGTAACAAGCTAAGCCCTAAAAAGCTATCCCGACATTTCTCAATAAATTAAACAGACTGATTAGTCAAACTCTGCCTCCTCCACATGCTTTTCCAAGGCTAAGTGGGGATTGGAGACCTCGCGAGCACGCGAGACAAGCCGATAGAGAGACACGAGAAGCGTGAGAGAGGGATGACAGGAACGAGCGCACAACGTCGAGCGCTTTCCTATAATTAACTCAAATATTTCCCAGCGGTCGCGAGCGACTGGGGACGAGGCAGAGTCAAACTAGCTGTATGTATCTGGGCACAGCGCATCCCGCCTTATACCCCGCCTATCACCCTCTACACCTTACTGCGCTTTTCACAAACATGCGAACTGTAAAATTCAAAAGCGGCCTTCACAATTGCGTTTTTCGCTGCCGTCAATCATAATTACGATCACAAGCAACAACCTTGAAACACAGAAACTCACAAAACGGATCGAAATCCACCAATCAGAAATCACAATCTATGACCTTTTGAACCCGTTAAAGTAAAGTTTTGTTTCCTAAGAGGTCCGTTAAGATGATTGACGGCAGCGAAAAACGCAAACGTCGGTTGGCTTTTGAACTTCAGGATTCGCATGTTTGTGAAAAGCGCAGTAAGTATAGATGCGTGTTTTTTCACTTCACATTTTTTTCTTCGGGGACCGCTCCTCAGACCATAGAAGGATGCTGCACAACCCAACATTCTTACCGTGACCCTGGGAAATATACAGCATTCCCACAGACCAGGAGCCCTTCTCTCTCAGATTAAGGAGCAGCCTGCATGGTAATAGGTCGTTTGCACTAAGACATCGTTTTACTACTACGACAAGAATCCTTCAGGGTTTTGCTTTCTTGTGTAAATTAGGGCTTTTGTTATTTAAACCTCACTAGGATTACAAAATTTGAATATGAAAGAAAGAACGAAAAGGATTCTGGTCGAAGTAGTAAAATGGCGCCATCGTGCAAATGACCTATTAAGCCAATAGGTGGATCCATCGTGACGTCATAGTCTACAGTTTTGCTCGTTAGCATACCCACAGAAGATGTAGCCGTATATACCAATTAGGTTCAAAAATTAAAATAGCTGGTTAACTTATGCAGTTTGTGCAAGTTTCAGCTCTTTGCCATCAGTAACAAAAAAAATAGCGGCAATTAAAAACTGCAAGGTTACTGGGCGGCAAAACGTTAATGAGCTCATGCATTCTTTGTAAATTTTGGGGTTTTTTCAAAGAGAATTTCTCCGAAACAATTTGGTATATCGGGCTCAAATTATTAGAGATAACTGAGATTGTTTTACTCTTTCAATATTCAGAAATTTCGTTTTATTAGCTTCATCAGATAATTATAAGCCTGTGTTAGTGAGGCAAAAAATGTAAACAAGGATTCGCCAATAGGCCCTTTGCAGCTAGCCATTCACGTGGTACAAAACCGCCATGCTGGAGAGCAAAAGTTGCACTGGAACAAGACAAAAAAAGGCATACATAATTTAAAACGGTAATTTCCTTTGTCGTTCTTGTTCCAGTGCGACTTTTGCTCTCCAGCATGGCGGTTTTGTACCACGTGAATGACTAGCTGCAAAGGTCCTATTCTTCTAAAGTTAGGTCGGGCGTCCTTCCTAGGATCGAGTTCTCGTCTAACTCTCCTCCCCGCAGTGATGGCTCCTGGTCTACCGACTCTGAACAGACTAACCGGCGACTTGTAAAGGTCGTAAAGCCTAGGACCGATTCTCCCACACCTCATGAAATGGGGTTTATTTTGCTTTGTATGTGGGTATTCCTGATGAGAATTTTTTTTTTTTACTTCCTCCTTGCCGTTGCAGTTGTGGTTGAGTAAGCCCCCAAATATGTTTACAGTTACATATCCGGGGTACGTGAACATAAACGTATATGTTTATGCTTAAATCTTAATAATTTCCTTTATATTTTTGCCCTGGTATATTATAAAACTTACCGTTGCAGTTGTGGTTGCTTATTTTCACAGTTACATATCCGGCGTACGTGAACATAACCGTATATGTTTATGCTTAGATTGGAATACAGCGAGCCTTAATTTCCTTTATATTTTTGCACTGATATAATTATAAAACTTGCATAAAAAAGGAATTTTACATGTTTGCTATAAATTATAAAATGAGCTTATTAACGTCGCTGTCAACGTTTTTGCCGTCAGTTACTGGTCAGGCAGAAGACAGGGAACCAAAGTTACGATGCAAAAAATAGATAACAAAAGTGCATACGTGATCAAACAAACAAAAAAAAATTGAAAAGAGAAGTTTCTAGTTTTTTACAGGTTTTTTCCGTTTAGAAGGGTGAAAGAATAGTGAATTCTCAATACGGCTAAGATTTATCCCTTTAACAGCATAAGAAAAATTACGAAAACTACTCTTTAACGACTGGAAGTATTTGCAGAGAAAATGGACCAAACTGCTCTGTTTTATTAACGAAACAAGAAACCGTGAAAAAGAACAAAATGCCGGGATGGTGTGGCATCGTAATCTCTCGACACAAAATTGAAAGAAACACTCAGTATCTTTCATACCAGAATTCCTGGCACTGGGTCGCATACATTGTCGCATAGTTGATTAATTTAGAAAACTTTTAACTTTATTGTAATTGAAAGAGGACTTTGGCAGGGAACTTTACCTGGTGCATCTCATGATTTTTTGTCCTTAACTCTTTTATAAGAATTACGAAATTTTTTGTTTTGCTCTCTCTATATATATGAGAGCATGGGTGGTGCAGTGTTGAGAGCACTAGCCTCCCACCAATGAGTCCCCGGGGTTCCAATCCCGGCGTCGACGCCATATGTGAGTAGACTTTCTAAAAGTCCTTTAAAATCTTTTCCCGTTTGGTTTTTCATTTCCTGGTTGGTTATTCCTTCGTCGCAGCGTGACCTCGTTGAAGCTCGCTTCTCTCGCAAAGAACTTATGAGAGGTCAACTTGTAGCAAGTCTAATATGTGGGTTGAGTTTGTTGTTGGTTCTCTCCTTTGCTCCGAGAGGTTTTTCTCCCGGGAACTCCGGTTTTCCTCTGTCCTCAAAAACCAGTACTTTCAAATTCCAGTTCGATCATGTTTCAACGAGTTCATAAAAACTCTTAAGTGCTTTGTGGGTAAACAAATTACAAAAAAAGAATTGATCTTTTCAACAATCTAACTTAGGACGTCAAAATTGTATAAAATACTTCGAGAAGAACTGAAAAAAATGATGATAATAATTATAATTGATAATAATAATTATTATAATTATATAATATTGATGATGCTGATGACACTTTAAACCAAACTGTAATAGCGGCGTATAACCACTAAGTGGGGACACTGAAATGAGTTTAAAAAAAATAAATCAATATAAATCAATTAATTAAAAATGAAAATGAAAAAACAGGATATAATAATTAAGAAATTAAGAAAAACTATGTACAGTATAAGCAAATAAGAAATTCGGGAGAATAAATAATAAATTCAGGATAATAAATATCGTTTGATATGTCACTGGTTTTCTTTCTACCAGTCTTTCTTTTTTCTTATGGGCAAGGTACGCATGCCTAAGGCCCGTTTTAAACGTCGTGCTTCTGCCGTGCCGAACTAAATTCGACTTTAGCTCGGCAGTAGTGCGACGTTTAAAACCAAGTCATGCTACTGCAGTGTAGCAAGCTCGACTTGGTTTCAAACGTCGCGCTACTGCCGTGCCGGACTCAGTTCATAAAATAATTATAAATACATTAGAATACATTTAAAAGTTTGCTAAACCGTTTCTTTATTTTTGTGTTTTTTTTTTCCGCATAGCAGCCGCTCTATTCGACTAAATTAAATTCGACGTCTGAAACCAAGTTGTGCTAGTGTCGTGCTGCAGTCGAGCTACCGTCGAGCCACAATGCTTAGCGCGGCAGTAGCACGACGTTTGAAACAGGCCTAAGTTCACGATCACTACACAATCGGTGAACGCAATTTAAAAGGAACATCAACCGTTTATCTGTGATCCTTGGTGTTTTTGAAAAAGACTGCTAAAATCCCGGTATGCCTGAAGATTACTACAAGCTCGAG